>NC_143396.1:90253726-90428145 GCF_052110815.1 Crocodylus siamensis | reverse complement strand
TGGTTTAGGAGTTAGCTACATGGGCCAACGTGTGCAAGCCATACAGGGGTCTCAAGTCCATCTGGGATATCTAGATGGTACAACATTTTAGCCAAAAATAGTGATGCTCACCAAATAAATGTGCCAGTATCTCATCACCCTCAGTCTCATTAAATTACTTTTTGTGCTTTATCATTTTCAGATAATATTGGGACACCAGAGGTGAAGTATATTCCTAATGTTTGATCCATCAAGTTTCTCATTCAGCCTCCCTACACATCACTCAAAGATGAAGATGGCCACCAGCTAACTGCTGAGGACACCTATAGCCTTGTAAATTCAAACAAGCACTGAACCTCACTAACCTCATCACCAGAAGCCAACTTCCTACAGCCCAGAACACACTGAATGGATCCAGGCCATGCCATGACAAGACATGCAAAACCTGCCAACAGTATCTCCAGTTTGGAGATAGCTTCACAATACAATAGGTATTTCCATCAGGGCACCAAGTTTCATAGTAGGTAGGGTCAGGAGGGACCTGAACAGATCATCTAGTTTGACCCCATGCCACAGGCAGGAATGAATGCTGGGTTCACAAGACCCCAGACAAGTGATCATCCAACCTCCTCTTGAATTTGCCCAAGGTAGGGGTGAGGACCACTTCCCTGGGAAGTTGGTTCCAGATTTTGGCCACCCTAACTGTAAAATATTGCCTTCTGATCTCTAACCTAAACCTATTCCCCATCAGCTTATTACCATTGTTCCTCATCACCTCAGGTGGTGCTGGGGAGAAAAGGGCTCTACCTATTTGTTGTTGATCTCCCCCGATGAGTTTGTAGGCAGCCACCAGGTCCCCCATCAGCCTCTTCTTGCCAAGGCTGAACAAGTTCAGGTCCTTCAGTCTCTCCTCATACGGCCTGTCCTGCTGCCCTCTCACCCAGTGGGTGGTCCTCCTCTGAACCCTCTCCAGGCTGGCCACATCCCTCTTGAAGTGTGGTGCCCAGTACTGGACGCAATACTCCAGCTGCGGCCTGACCAAAGTCACATAGAGGGGGAGTATTACCTCTCTGGACTGGCTTGAGATGCATCTTTGGATGCGTGACAAGGTATGACTGGCCTTGATGGCTGCAGTCTGGCATTGGCAGCTCATGTTCATCTTGGAGTCAATAGCGACTCCAAGATCCCATTCTGCCTCTGTGCTTTCAAAAGGGGAACACCAAGCAACTATACTGCACACCAGAATGAGCGCACACTGAAAATCTATCCAAGACAACAGCAGAATACCACCTGTCTCCAGTCACTCAGGCCTGATCTTCAAAGGGAATTTACAAGCCACTTTTCACAGATGAGCCTATGAACTGCACTTCGTCAACCTCCCAGGTACAGACACTCATGGACCCAATATAGACAGTGGAATTCTGACACTACAACCTGCCGGACATCTGACTCCCAGGCACCTCTCCACTTTTATCTGCACTGTTACATCTCCCTTCCCTCCCCCCCCCCCCCGAGCCTGTCCCTCACCCCCTTGTTGGCTACAAAAGCACCAACTCAAAGGATCATCATAAAATTCTAGTTTATTAGATGGAGGCAAAAGTCAGACCATAAACCTTGGTGCTGATCTTCTCAAACACACACACATTCATGCATACACACGCATTCACAGTAGCTAGCTCTGAACACTAAGCACCCGTGTCAAGATCTACCTATCCCCAAACGCTGGAGTCCGCTGTTGATGGCCAGTCAAGGCTTCTTTCAGTGTGATGTTGCTTCAGAAGGGGGTTGCCAGCTGGTCCTTCTGGCTGGACAGGCAGGATGCTGGTCAGGTCAAAGAGAGTGCCATTGGGGGGTCATTCTTCGCTGCCCTTTCTCCCTCTCTGGCAGACTTTGGTGACTCCCCAGTTCTTGGGCTTACCCAATCTAGGGGCTGTTGACTTTGAGGGACGTCCCTCTTGGTAGCTGCTGCATGGCAGCCCCAGGGGTCATGTCTGCACGTACGTGCAGTCTCAGGAGTCTGTTGATGAATTTTGATTGATTCACTGCCGTGATGAATAGAGCTCTGGAAGTGGTTGATCGGGGGTATTTCAGCTCCAAGGGTCTGTTTCCAGCATTAATTAGTTCAAACAGGGGCTTCTGTACCTTTAACAATGAAGTTTCCAGGAATTCCTGGCTCTTTATTGATTCTTTCTTCTCCTTGGTCTTTGATTTTGTAGGTGTTAATTGCCGCTCATTAATGTGCTTATCCAGACTAGCTATTGTGTTACACAATCAACCATTAGTCATTCAGGGACCTGCTCCATACAGAGATGCCTGCTCTTGCTAACATTGTTACATAGTACAACTTGCTTTTAAACTTAAAGTACATTTGGAAAAGCACCTACAGCTTTATTTTCACTACAAATACACCTTATATAAAAATAATAACGATATAATAAAAGAAAAAGAGAGAGTAAGGAAGAAAAGGTAGAAAAGAGAAAGCATCCCCAAAAGGGGGCAAATACTAAAAAAGGGGCTTTTGCCATATGGAGGAGCTTCATATTTGGGGGGGGGGGGGCAGGGGCAAACAAACACCCTGATGCCTCCATTTCCATTTTCACTGACTGCCTTTCTTGCCCGCATTACATGCCAACCTCTGGCTCCTTTACTACTCCTTCCATCCAGGAACAGCACACACACCAACTGCAGGTGATTCCCTGGCCTGACGAAGGGTTTCTCAAGTGCCAGTAGTCTCATCGGGTCTCCTGACCTTGGTAGAGTGGTTTTAGTGCTCATGCCCAGGACCTGGGGCTTCCTTCTTCCCCATAGCCCCAGCCCATACCTCCAAGTTCATCCTGGCATGGAAGCTCAGCAGGGACGTGTTCTTCCCATGCTGGCTGGTGATGCAGTGAGTGCCTCCTGCAGCTCTGAAAGCAGGGCATTAAATGGTTTTTGAAAAAGGAAAAAAGGAAATAGGTGCGGACAGAGTGAGGAGGGTGGCATTCACTCCGTCTGCACCTGGAGCTTGAGGAACCCTAGCAGCAGGGGTTCACCTTGAGGAACACCAGCTGCTCCACCAAACCGGGATACAAGCAAGTGCGGTGGGGTGTCGCAACATCCCCAGGAATGCTCGCTCAGAATGCTGTTGGTGAACAAGACAGGTATTTCTGGGCAACCATGGCCAGATCCAGCCACATCTGGCTGCAGCTTGCCCAGTAGGCCAAGGGGTCACACAGCGGCCGCTCCATATCCTTGGTGAGAAAGGCAGAAACCAAGTCCTGAGTGCTCCTTTCCTGATGGTGGGGTCTAGTACCTCTGGACCCCACCATGGAAGCCATGCCCTTTGCCCACATTGGCAGCATCTGTGGTGATGGAGGAGACTGGCTGATGGATGGTGTGCTAGCATGGGACAGTGGATCCCCCTCTTCCATATTGCCCCACCTCCGCTGTTCTGCCTCCCTGACTCTCGTCACCAGCACCTCTGTCCACTGATTCAGGCTGTGGCTGCTGTGTATGCTGTCCTTCACCCTTGGGTCACACATAGCAGCCAGCATGTGGACAGTACTGGACCTCAAGCCATTTTTTGATGCCCTTCTTCAGCTGCCTCACCAGTGCTTGGACATCTGATGACAGTGGCTTGCCCCAGGCAGGAACACTGATCCCCTGAAAGCTCTCCTTTTGGCTCTGAAGTTCCCTCATTACAGGGATCACCTGGCTAAAGAGTGCATCAGTGAGGGTCTCAGTGACCTCAAGGAAGGGCTTGAGAACCACCAAGATCTGGAAGATGGTATCCCACTGTTAAGGGGGCCGCTGATCTCAATCTCCCCGAGCAAGACCATCTCCTGGATGGCCTTCTCTTGCTCCACCAGGTATCAGGTATGTGGAGTTCCACCGAGTCTCCATATCCTGCATGATTTTATGCTGCGGGATGTTCAGCTCTGCTTGTTTGTCCTGCAGCATCTTGTCCCTCTTGATGCTATGGTGGAAGTAGCCTGCTACCTTCCTGCATTTTGCAATGCAGCAACACCATCAACAAGCAGCCCTGTTTTCTTCCAAGTCACCCCTGACAATGAGGTGCAACTTATGTGCTGCACAATGGATGCCAACAAAGTTGGCATCACGACTGCCTTGACCATATTGGCCCCATTGTCGGTGACCATGAACCCATGGGTGAGCCCGCCCTGCCAAAGAGCCACCCCTGCACTAAGCAGTTCATGGCCCCAATGATTTCTGTTACTGTGTGGGACTAATCCATCACCTTGCCTTGAAGGAGAGCCCAACGATGGCCTGACTGGTCACACCAGTGCCCTGTGAGGGAGAGGTGGGAGTGATCTCCACCCCAGCTGCTCCAGATATCTGAGGTGAAGTGTAAGGCCACCTGCGGACCTGTCTTGCACAGCTCATCCCTCAAATAATCCCTTTGGGCACACTCCCACTGATGCCAGACTGGGGAGGAGCAAAGGCAAGGGGGTGGTGCCTGAGGAGATGCATCAGCATCCCCACGGTGCTCATGTGTTTTGTTTTCTCACCCTAGCTAGTTTTGGCTAACAGTGCAGGCAGATAGTGTATATGGGATTATCTGCCAGCTCAAAATGAACCCAGACCTCACTATCTGCTTGCTTCTGGAGTGCAGGTGCATGTGTGGATGCTGCTGTTTCCTCCTCCTCAGCAGGCAGAAATACAGCAACAGGAGGAGCGGACTCAGCTGAGCTGCTTGCTTCCACAGCCTCTACCACAGGCTCCTCTGAAGTGCCTTCTGGGAAAGGAGACCTGGCTCTAGGGCAGGGATGGGCAATTATTTCAGGCTGAGGGCCACTTACTGAGTTTTGGCAAGCCATCAAGTGCTACAAACAGCCGGGGGGAGGGGGGAGATAAATGTTAATTTTCTAAATTTTTCTCTGAGGCTGCATTTTTCCCACCCCTGCTCTAATGAAAGCTTGATGGGTGTGGAGCACAAACTCAGATGATTCCCCCTCCTTCCCCAGAATTTCCCTTGCTGGGGCACTCAGATCTAGCTCCAACTCTTCCTCTGGCACTGGCTCAGCATGGGAAGTGAAATGGGGGTGGAGGAGATCGTCATGCTGGTGCTGATGCGACTGCTTGTTGTCGTGGTGGTGGTGGTGGGGGATTATGGCTGGTGGTCTTGGAGGGGATGCATACTCAGGCACAGGCATTGGTACAGGCACTGCTCCCCTCTCCTTGCTGCCTCTAGAACTGGAAGCCTCATCCCTGTTAGTTGTAGCAAAGAAGCTGTGTCTCAGTTGGGAGGACAGGGGTGGGAACTTACACCTCTCCCTCTACCCCCTCTTTCTCCCCTCCCTGAAGGCTTTCCAGCTGCCTTTCCAGCATGCTTTGTGGTGTATTTCTTGTCTTTATAAAACTATATAAATGTATATGTGCTTTCCTATATAAATTCTATATTATAATATGCAAGATAGAAAGGTGTAAAATATATAACTGTATGTGCCTTCGTATATAAGTTCTATATTATAATATGCTGCAATATATAAATGTTAAAATATATAAATGTATGTGCCTTCCTATATAAATTCTATATTATAATATCCAAGATATAAATGTATACAAATAAAAAGATATAAATGTGTTTGTGCCTCCTTATATAAATTCTACAGTATAATATCCAAGATAATTATGAAATTAAAAAGAATAAATCAGTGAATATAATAGTAAAATAGAAGGGTCTAGAAAGAAAGCAAAAGGTATTGCAGAATCCCACTTGCTAGGAAATCAAAACAATAGTAGTAGTAGTAGCCTTTGTTGTCCAGCACTCCTGAGCTTCTGGAAGATAGCTCAGTAACTGACCCCAAGGCAGAAAGCAGATCAGTTCAAACAATGCTGACTTTTATGCTGTTTTTCCATCCTTCCTCCAGAGCACTGGGATTGGAAGGGACCGCAGGGAAGGATCACAGTCACTGGCCAGCTACACAGTCAATGTCAGAGCAGTTCTTTCCCCACTCTTCCCCCGCTCTCTCCTTACTTTCTGTTTCTCTGCAGGCAAGCCCAGCTTTGAAATGTGAAGCATTTTGAAACTTTCAAAATGTTTTGAATGCCCTTGTTTTGTTTTGTTTTGAGGCTGTTTTGAAGCCCTTCATTTCATTTTGATTTTGCTGTTTCAAGCTTGAAACAAGCTCAAAACAGCATCAAAATGAAACAGCCAGCGAAATTTCACACAGCCCTACTGTGTAGGACATTGCAGAGGTGCCAGAGAGAGCCAAATTCCATGTCAGGAGAGATGAGTAGAAACCACCACTGTGGAAAGTTAAGAAATTCCTATTTGTTATAGTAAAAGGAAATTGAAGTAACACAAGAGGATACAGCTTGAGCTCCAACATTAGCTGCAGCACACATCCAGGAACTAAAGGAGACCTTCTTGGCATTGGTGTTTTCTCTGATCATGGTTTGGAATGTGGAAGCTTTCGTGGTTTGCAGAGAATTTGTTTGGACCATACTAGATGCCACATGGGGAAAATGAAACTGTAGAGTAAGAGACACACATGCACTCTGATGAGAGAATGAAAGAAATAATACCGAATACACCCAAGGTAAGAACGGTAGCTTTCATGCAATGTGTTCTTAAGATGCACATTACTTGTGAAAATGAGATTAATTTTAAAATATAGTTTATTCCTGGGGGTGGGGTCTTTTTCATTATCTTTACCCTGTCATATTATTCCAACTACAATTGCACTGCTATTACTTTAAACTCCTACTGCTGAAGTTATTGGTCTTGAATGGGCATTCATTTCTAATGATGGAAATTTCTCAGAAATTTCCCCCACTAGGAATCTTTCTGGGAGAAGGAGCAGTACAGGTATTCAGCCTGCATTTGCTGCCCCGTCTTCCTAGTTTCCTGAGCCTTCACCAGACTACAGTGATCCCAGTTTGGGGAACAGAGACTGCTGTAATCCTTCCAGTCTTGAGGGGACTGGAACAGGGGGGCAACCCCCCACTTCCCAAACCAAGGGCCTGAGTTTGGGGTGAAGGTGGGGAGCTTCTCCATGCCCTCAGCTTCACATTGCCTCCCGTGCTGCCTAATTGGGCAGAAGTAGCCAAGGCAGAGTCCCAGCTGTGCAGCAGGGAAAATAGATAGATCCAGGTGGATTCCTGGAAGTTTTCTCCCAGGAGAAATTGAGTGAATGCTTGTATGCTTGTCATTTCTACCAGGAGAGTAGCAATTCTGTCACTGAATATATAACCCCTGTAGCTATAGTTGTGCATTCTCCTACTCTAAAACGTAAGAAGTGGATAGAGCTAGAGGTGGAAAAAAAAACCCATGGTGAATAATTCAGATTCAGTGATAGTGACGCATCCTTGGAACTGCTTTTAGTTTTGCTGAACTGTTTGTATCCAAAAAAAAGATTTCACCATTTTTTTAAACAAAATGTTTTGATTTTTTCTTTCAGCTTATTGAAACCAAAAAAGTTCTAAAGATGCTCAAAATCAAAACAAGACATTTTGTTTTAAAGTAACCATAATATTTAATTGGGCCTGGAAATCATTATTCATTTTTTGCAGCAGCAGCCAGCAAATTGAGCATAATCAGTTAGTTGTTTACCCGGTTCTAGGTAGTTCCTATTGCATTGTGACTTGCTTTAATACAGACATATCACATACATGTGCTCTGGTGGTGGGGGAGGGGGATGCTCTAATTAGAGTGGCTCTCAGGAGTCGCTCTAATTAAAGTGCCCACAGTGTCTCATGTATTCAGTGTCCTGCACTTCAAAATGGTGGCGGGGGCGCTTTAACTAAAGCTTATTCAACAAGAGGGGATGAAACAAGGAGACTCTGAATGCACTAGACACCGAGGCTACTGGGGTGTGCTAATCAGCACTCTCCAAGAGACTCGATTAATTGAGTCTGCTCCACTGCACTATAATTATAGTGCAGTGGAGCAGGCATCCTGATCTCTATAGGCACCCATCATACTTCAGTGACCTACCCTTGTTCATCATTTCCCTCTCTTTATTTAATTTAGTTTTCGCCAACCACATCACCAGGATATGTTACTTTATATTACTTTTTGCCACATAATCATCACCATCCTCATTCCTGCTTTGCTTGTTTGTGATTAAAAGTCCTAAAATACATTCAACGTGTTTTTGGTAATGACCCTGCAATTGTGAGAGAAAGAGCGCTTCTTACCGAATTAGGTAGGATCCCTTCACTCCCATCACATTTTGCACTTGTCTAGTTCAAGAAAGCAAAAGTTAGAGCTTTTGGCACTAGCAGCACTATTGTGGGAACTTTCTACTCAGAGATGATTTGTGAGGTTCATAGTTAACTGCTAAAATCTCCCGGGAGGAGCTAAGGAAGCTGCCTCGAATTGGAGAGAGACAATACAGCCATTCATGCTGAAAATGCTTTCTGTCTGCACAGGAGCTGGAGTACATTTTAGACAATATATAATGCATCCATATTCAAATGTCACCAAGTAGTCTATTCAGCCAGATGCTGACAGGATCACTTCTTTGGATTTGCAAGATAAACTGTCAGTAACTACTCAACAGAGGTCTCAGCTGAGCTAGCTGCAGGACAACAGGATACCACTTAATTACTGAGAACTCCTCCCTAATACCATGTCTAGACTCTCAACACCAGCTATGGCCATAACAGCCTAACATAAGCAAATCAAGGGATATTTTTGCTAACACCACCAAGTGATTTCTATTTTTTTTTAAATTTTTGTTTTGTCCCAACATTTTGTGAGGAAATGAATGAAATTCACTCCTGCAGATGGATGATGGTTAACATCAGAGAAGACTATGTTTGTAGACTGAAGGCACTATGGTCAAAATCCAGCTCTTCTTTAGGTGGGTAAGTAGCATTTATGCAGCTAAAGTTAGCTATGTAAGTTACATTTTGGGCCACTTACAAAGATTTTAGCTCTTAATCCACCTGTGCAACTTACCTTGTCCTTCCTCAACCTGCTCTAAAGGTATCCATCCTGGCCACTTGAACTTTTGCTGTGACCCTACCCCCCTGGAAAGGCACGGCAACTCTGTAAGTCCCTGAAATGTTAGTTACACACCAAGCACAACTAGCAAGTGTTTGATGGAGGGGTGGGTAATTTCCCCACCTTTTAACTTTATACCCTAGTCCATGGAATGACATACCCAGGTTCAAGCCACCCCGTTACCCAGATTTGTCTGATCCTATATCCAGTGAAGTGACTAATGTAGGGTGTATGCACAGGTACCTGTGAACCATAGAGTAATGAAGGTTTGAAATCTCAAGCCTCGGCTGACATAGTTGTCCATCAGAAGAAAGTTTAGAATAGGTATATGTTACTACATCTCCAGCCTGCCACCCTTGGCTGTATCAGTTTAATTATTTTTTTTAGTTTCATTGTCTTTATAATACATTGCATTAGTCGCAGATGTAGCACATTTGTGGCAGGCTGGCTGGTGGGCTTACCAGCAGCCCAGATTGTTGGCTTGGGCCCGGATGGCTCAGGACAATTGGTGGGGGCATTTCCCTTCCCCACAGATCAGGAGAAGGCCGGAGTCAGGCTCCCTGACACAAGCGCAAGGTGAAGAAGAGGACCTGAGGGAAAACTAACCCCTCAGGCCCTGCCATTGGTCAATTTTCAATCTGGAGGCGAAGCCTCTGGAAAGGATAAAAGCCCACATGCCCAACACATGGGGTGAGTTTTTTTGACAAGGGATGACTAAGAGGGCTGCAGAAGGGGCAGATGAGATTGACCAGCGGGGTGGAGTAGTTGCCTCAGAAGGGCCCTGAAGACACCTCTGTCAAGCGGGAGGCAGCAAGCAGGTGCATCCCAGCCCCGCTGCTAAGGGAGTAGTGGTGTTAGTGCACAGAGCAGTGCACGTGGTCTGGTGAGAGCTGAAGGGACCCTGTGGCTGCATAAGGTAACAGGGGTCCCCATCCCTGCAAGCAGCAGAAGCCCCACGGTGCGCAGAGCAGTTCACAGGGGTCAGAGAGAGCTAAAGGGACTCCCTGGCTGCACAAGGCAGCGCCAGTCCCCATCTCTGCAAGCAGTAGAGGCCCCAGGGCATGGGAGGGTGCACAGGGCCTGGAGAGAGCTGAATGGGACCCAGCAGCTGCACAAGGCAGTGCGGGTCCCCATCTCTGCAAGCGGTAGAGGCCCCATGGTGCGCAGAGCAGTGCATGGGACTGGGAGAGAGCTGAAGGGACCCCCGGCTACACAAGGCAGTGTGGGTCCCTATCCCTGCAAGTGACAGAGGCCCCAGGGCACTGGAGGGTGCACGGAGGGCCTGAGGAGGGCTGGTAGGCCCTGGTAGCTGCATGGGGCAGCTCGGCCCTTTCTGCTGCAAGCGGCAGCAGGATGGAGTGGCAGTCCCAGTGAAGTGGGAGTCCAGGCAGCCAAAACCACAGAGTGAGAGAGAGACAGATGAGTCAAGTGCACTGGAGCTGCTGAAGAGTTGTGACTGCCCGGGTAGGGGATTGCTGTCCTGAAGAGGGGGAGAGATGGAGGTTTCCACAGGGGAGGAGGGACCCACCCATTTGGTGATTGGTGGGAAGCCCCCCCGACAGAGGGAAGGACTCCCTTTTTATTTTTTTTTCTTTGATGGGGAGAATTTACTTTGGTAAGAGACAGTCCTGATTGTCAGCCACGAGCTGGTATGAACCTAAGAGTCTCCTGGGGAGGGGAAGAAAGAAACTCTCAAGGACTCAAGAGGGGTGCCTACAGAGCCTGGTGAGGGGCCCCGTTTGCCATGGGAGGCTTTATGTTTAATGAGCCATTCTTGTCACATGGACTACTTGTGGTTGATGGTGTTTCTTTATGGTTACCTGCTTTCTCTTGGCATAACTCCTTCATTCGGCACAACTGCTGTACCCTCAATTGTTTCATATGTAATAAGATTGCCCTCGTTCCTTTTACTGCTGTGTAGCCTGTAAGTTGTATCCTTCATTGTAAACTTGCTTATTTTAATGTTGTACTGTGAGATGCCTATTTTCCCTGCTAGTTGTTCAGTTGCTTAAAGGTCTTCTAGAGCACCCCTGAACTATTATTTTGCTTTATGCATTTGTTATCTTTATGTGTTGATTTTTACTGATGTAACCTCGTTTATGTATGCTCTGACTGTTGTTTTATCCCTGCTGCGTTCCATCTACTGAAATGCTGTTTGACCCTGTGTTTTGCTGCTGTCTCTTCCCTTGCCAGCTGCCTGGAGGGCTTGCTGAGTGTAGGGGCTATGCTCTAACAAGAAGACCCCTGAGGTTCAAGGTCTATACTGATAAGGTGCCTTTGTCTTCCATATCCATTTGCTCTCGCCTGTGTGTGTGTTTAATAAGATTTACTGCCCTGGTAAATTAAATCTGTAAATAGTTCATAGATATATGTACATGTTCAATAAGTTTCACTGGCACTGTAAATTAAATCTGTAAAATAGTTAAACCCTACGGGGTGTCAACAGTTTCTGCTCTGTTCTGTAGGGAGGGAGGTGAGCTGGCCTAGGCTAGGCAGTCACGCTCCCACAGTGCACACACACACACACTCTGACATACCTTCAGTTGAAGAGGAGGTACCAGCCACGTACAACCCGGGTTACACATTCATAAGCGTGGCATTCATAAGCATGTACATGGAGGTACATTCATCGTTTACTTGGCTATTTCCTTTGCTCTGTACTAAGGTTGATCTATTTTAGACCTTTGATAGCTCTTAAAAGCTGCAGCTGCACCAACAATTTCCTTTTATATAGCAAGCATTTTGCAGCCCTTACTTAAAGGCATTTTATCTTGGTACAGATGTTGTGTATGCACTTTTCATTAATGCTTTACCTGCATCAAGGGCATTCTCTTTCTAACTTGGAATCACTAAATTCACACCAAGATTATTACTTATCTACAGTGCAGTACTTTAGAGCATTGAAAGCTGTATCTGCACCTGCTTTATTGATCTGACCCTGGCTTGCTCTCCCGATTAAAGGTTTGTGGGTTGGCTTATTTCTTTTTAAACCTCAGGAACCAAATGCAGGTGCACGGCTCCCTTTCACTGGCATGGAAGTTTCCTGTGTAAAAATGAAGATAGTATTCATTTCTGATCAATCATAAATCACTTGTGCTACCTCTCTTCTGTTTTAGGTAAAAAAAAATGGCATTGCAATATTTTTAGTTTGCTTTCAGTGGCTGCCTAGTGGCTTTCTCTTGTTTCCCCAGCAGTTACATTTCCTGGTGCAAGATAAAACCGTTAAACTTCTGTGACTTGCTTGGATAAACCCTTGAGGCCTGATTACATTCTGTTTAGTGTAGGCCAAATCAAAAGAAAAACCATCAGATCCAGTAGACTTTAACTAATGCCTCTCTTACAATAGATTTCTATCAAAGGGTTTGGGTCCTCATCCATTTATTCTAGTGTAAGAGTTGACCAAGGTCTTGACATTAGTCCTTGTTAACAACATCACTACCAGATGTTAAACTCAAATTGCCAAGTGCTGAAACAAAATAACTGTTTCCTAACTGCTTAATTCCAAAATGTTGTTATAGTATGGTATGCAGACAGTTACAGGAAGATATAGGACCTCTTTAACCTGCAGAATGATTTTAAATGTGGTTCCTGATTTAGAAGACAACAGCTGAAGGAGAATTGAAAAAGCAAAACTATGTGCCACTTTTTCCCAATACTTTGAGAAATGCATGTAACATATAGGCATGTCATAATATGACCCAAATCAATCCTTTCCCCAAAATGAACATTTCCATATTGAAACTGATTCTTCGGGCCCATTTGAATGTTTTGTTCTGTTGACTTTTGCTGTATTTTAAATTGAGTGGAAGTAGGAGTTGATCTCAGGTTTGGATGTTTTGTTAAAATGAAAATAAATAAGATAAAGGAGTATCTTTGTGTAATGAGTCTTGTTATAAGCCTGTAAATACTTGAGCGTAGTAGAATTTGGAGGAAGCAGCTGGGAAGGCAGAGCTCTGTGCAGGGCTGAAGAAATAGTGCATGGAGATACGCGTAATCAAAGGCCATAGTGTAGGAACTTTGGGAGGTTGAAACAAAAAGGACAAAGTATTCTTGGTAAACTTGTCATAGAAGTGAAATGCACCAGAATGGTTCATTCATGCCTGCAATTCCATTTCAGAGTTTGGATGATGTTATAAACTACACAAACCTCATTCATGTGGGCAGATATCCCAAGCTTAATTCAACTGAAGTTAGCGATGCATTTGGCCTGTGGTATTGAGAATGTCATCAGAAGCTTTGATGGAATTACAGTCTGGCTATTTACAGCCAAGTGTACCTAATTCTTTATGCAAATTTAATGTGTTATGCGTTATAAAGAAATGAAAGGTAGCTGCTAATTCCAAGGCTTATAAATATGTCAGTGGGTTTTCATAACGTCTTAATAAATTACAAGAACGAACTCAAGTGGCTCATGATGTCACCAGAACCACACGCAATGCTGTAATATAATTATGTACTGTTCCTCACAGATTGCTTTTCTTTTTAACAGAATACATAGATCCCATTAAAAAATAAAAGCGAATTTATACTTTTCTCCTGACACCATTCCAGCCCACTTTTTCTTTTTCTCTTTCTTGCTGAGTCCTCCTCCTAATGAAGAAAATAGTTGTAAAAACAAACAAATGATAAAGAATTATTGGTGCAGCAGCCACTACCCTTGATTAGCAATAGGGCTGAAATAAAATCCAGTATCCAAACACTCAATATCTGCTTGTAACATTGCTTCACTGTTTAATCACAAGAGCTAACTATAAGGTAGGGTAAAACTTATAAATAAATACAAGTCAAAAGTGATAAATTTTAAAGTGCTTTTTAATACCTTTAGTGGAAAGCAAGGAAAACTGTAAGCTCACACATCTAATAATACATGGAATGTAAGCTTACAATTCATTAATGCCACATGACATGCCCAGCAATAAATTATGATCTTGGAATTATTAATTGGTTGCATTAGATTGTGGTCATCTTTGATGTGCATATATTTTTATTGCTACAACATATGGGTGCCTGAAGCATAACACCTGATAAGAATTTGATGGTAGGGACACTTCAGCAGACAAACAGATGATGAAATGCCAACGAAAACCAGGCAAACAAAACCAAGGCCGCTTTAACCAAGAGACAAACTGCTGACTAGATGGGTGGATGTTATATGCAGGGAAGTGCCAAGCTGAACTTAATGGAGTCCAACATAGACTTGGATAAGGCTGAATGATAAGATTATACCATTTCCCACCTCTTCAAAGATGCTTTGAAGTATTACATTGCTACTACGTGGATTGTTATAAATATATTTTGTAAATCAACTTTGCCAAAAACATTGGGTATGTCTAGGCTACTACTCAGTCCTACCCTCACAGTTGCCCCCAAACCAAAACCTGCAGACCATTCACATTAAAACTCCTTGGCCTGAAACATTTGTTTTTGTTTTGGTGCAAGAGAAGTTCACTTTCTCTCATTGCTTTTTACTTTGCTTTGCCGTTTTTTCCTACAGAAAATGAAGGGGATTGGGAAAGAGAGAGGGGGAGTAAAATGTTTTTTTAAAAAGTATGGCATTTTCTAAACAAAATGAAAAAAATATTTAATTTTTCAATCGCTTCAATAAATTAAAAAAAAAATAAACAGACAAAGTTTATTTTGAGCTCCCATTTCCGAAACAGATAAATATGGAGGATAATTTGTAAAAGCATTTTTCACTGAAATCTATTGCCCCCCTGACCCCTGCCAGTTTTGCCCCTTGAACTTTTAACTAGCTGTTGCTAATCTCTGAGAAGAGTGGTCAAGCCATGGGCGTAGTGGGACTTTATTTTGTAAGCATGATTAACAAGACAAAAATTAATCAAGAGTTCCACAGTATTGAAGATGTACATATTCTGTGCCTTCTCCTGTTCCTGTCCCTTCACTTTTGGCATTGATTTCAATGGGAACAGAACCCAGGCCAACTGTGAGGAGACAGAGAAAATATTATGTTAAATAGCAAATAATACTGTTGTGTTGATGTGCTTTTCTGACTGTGTTAAATAAAAACAAATTTGAAAAACTTCCCTTTACAGTCAATGGAGTAAATATCTAACAAATGCCTCTGAAATGCCTCCTGTGCCTCTGTTCCCAACATGTCCATAAACACACAATAAAACAGATGTCTTTTTCAATTATATGGGCTTAATTTTTACTTTTTTTTTCTAGTGACAAAAAATGTATAGAAACCTACTTCCCATGCAGCAAACATTAGCAGCATTCAAAGTCACTTTTCACAAAAGCAGATTAGACTTTGTAAAAATGAAACCAGTCTGGTTTCAGCTAACGTGTTGACTTTTGGCATGAAGTAGACTGTTTTACATCAAAAAGCCAGCCCAGAAATTAACACATCAATGCATTTTCAATTATGCATTTAATCATAATGCTTTTAAAATATTGAGACGAGAATAATTTTGGAGTAGCGCATGTACATTAGATTGTAAGATAAGCTTATTAGCTTAAAGAACACAGAATTACACTAACTACAAAATTAGCCATGCATTTTACATAAATATATTTAAATTAAGAAAAGAAATTATACATTTAATATCCTTTTGTCTACAAAAAAAATCATTAAATCCACAGATCAACAATAAATCCAGCTCTATGCATTTACCACTTCATCAACATACAACTGTTCCATTTTTCAGATATTATACAAATAGATTTGTTAGAATTTATATGCATTATACATATATAATATATTACATAATAGTGTGTATACATACATGGTGTTCAATAATAATATAATAACATTTTGCAATTATATAGCACTTTTCATCTGAGGAGCTCAAAGCACTTTATAAAAGTTGGTATTCTTACTAACTTACATATGGGAAACAGGCCCAGAGGTACAGTCACCCGCTAAAGGTCACACAAAGTCAGTGAGAAGAGTTTGTAATAAACAGTGTCTTCTCTTCTCTGGCTCTGAACATTATGTCATCCTGCCTTCCTAAAATCCATTATAGGTGTCTCTACCTACACAGGTAGATGTACAATATATATACTATGGCTCCACCAAAGAAAGCACTTAAACACGTGTGTTACTTTAAGCATGTGACTTTAGTGGGGCGATACTGCTTAATATTATCCGTATGCACAAGTGTTTTGCTAGGTTGGTATTTGTCTATGCTCCATTTTCCTTTCATTTTCTGTAGAGGCTGCCATTAAAAAAATTATATTATTGCCTCTTGCCTAATTAAAACAATTGGAGCATAATGTTTCTGAAACTTGGGAAAGGGAATAGCAGGAAAACTAAGGCAAAGCTAGCTGCTCACATGTAGAAACTGAGGCCTCATTCCTGCAGTATTATATATGTGGGCATAACAATCCCTCTGGGCAGCTCACATGGCAGAATTACTGGGAGTACTGTGTCTACTAATGGTGGCCAGTGCAAAATGAATTCAATGAGTTTACACCCTGATGTCTGTGTTGGTTTATTTTGGCATGGATGGGGCCCACCTTGTGCTCCATTTTTACTGTGCTCAGCTTGTATTCCATTTTGTGACTCCCCCTAGAAACATTTAGAAAAATTGGATTTGTATGTTACACAGCTCAGTTACCTTCTGAGCTTCCCTCTCCTTCAGTAATACTCACCTCTATAAAAAAGGAATAAATACCTCTCAGCTCCAGGAGTCTGGCAGGCTGAGCTGCTGCACATGTGTGCATACTTTGAACATTTAGGAAAATTCCCGGGGTTTTTGAAATTTACTCTGTCAAGTTTTTTTATTCAGTGTATTCCATCACAAAAGGAAAGAATCCTAAGCAATGTCAAAGAAACTCAGATATATGAAACAGTAGATTGTTGTTGGTCACTGGTAATAGGAAGTGGTTTGCACATAGAATTAGAAACAAGAATCTTATTGAATATTATATCATCCTGTTGGTTTGAACACACATGTGTAGAATTCATACCCAATATCTTTGTTGGAAGAAGTCAACATATTTACAGAGGTACAGTAATAAGTAAACTTTATACATATGGTACCAAGTACTAATTTTTTATGAATTATACATTCACACTCATCACTAGAAATACGGGTGTCCTTCAGAACAACCATGAAATCTGCTGTTTATGCCTTTCAAACCTAAAGTCTTTACAGAAAGAAACACCTAATTGAAGGTTATGGGAGTTTTGTCTGAGGAAGGACAACAAGACCAGCCCCCTACAAGCAATTATTAATAAACCAGAAATGGAGCAGGGAGCAATTCGTTTCATTTTATGCACTTAGTATAACATCATATTGTACCTAAGCCATTCAGCATTTGGTATGTATGTCTGTGTATGCATGTGCACTATGTAATAAAATAGTAATGCTGTTCTTTCCCAAGATAATGACTGGCAATACAGTGATGTAAAGCTTCATGGAACTATTTTCAATAGTATAATTTCTTGGAAGACTTCACTGTGTATCAGTAGCATGTCAGATTCTACTCCCAGACATATATACTAACACCCATTGTGGTCCCTAAATGCACCCATTCATGGGTGCAATTTTGCCCAGTGTATATATGTATAACTATGTTAGACCTGATCCTGCAAGTGCTTATGCACATAACTTCCCGTGAGCAGCCCCATTGATTTCACTGTAACTAGTCATGGCAGTTGGAATTGAACTGCTATAGCATCTTTATTTTATATGTGGAAAAAAAAAAGATCTGAAAATGTTTCTGAGGCACCAGTGAATTGTTCAGTTCAACAGGTAAAATCATGCTCCAGATCGAGTCAATAGAAGCTTTGCCACTGGTTCTTTGTCAAATCAATGTTCAGATGGGGTTTGCTTCTGTATTTCATACATAATTCTCAGAATGGGACCATTGATGGGGTTTTTTTAGTTACCTTCCTACATACATTGCCATTTAAATATCTAATATAAGAGCAAGCATAAGAGAAAATTGGTATGGGCCAAGTACGCGTCATGTGAAGGAAAAAAGAAGATCTAGCATCTGAATAAATCCTCATATTATCTCTATCCATATCTGTAAGAAAATTCATGTAGGATTGGGTATGCTCTATACTTAGTGACAGGCCTACATCTGCCATTCAAGCTTTGGGAAAACATTCCACTGAATCCAGTGGCTGTAGGAATGGGCTTCAAGGGATAATGTGCATAGCGATGTCTGCTGTGGATGTCATCTAAGGTCTTAATCCTAAAACTAATGAAGTCCTCAGTCTTTCAGTTTACTTCGGTTGCCTTTGGATCAGGCCCTTGAAGAACAATTAAAGTTATCCAGGGCTAAACTTTCATGAGGGCTCTGCTGTGCTTTTTGGACCTGCACACCATAAAAAAGTAGAGGTGGTAGAAAATTGTAGCTAATTTTTTTCTTTGATTTATTTTTCCCTTGAAGAGGGTGAAAAATGTAACTTAATTAAATTGATTGTTGGTTTTCCAACATTTTATTGAAATGTTTCATTGACATGAATGAAAAAGTTAACCACTTTGCAATAGAGACAGTAAAAATAAGAATTTTGATTTAAAAAATGACAGAAAAAGTTTTCAAAGGTGCAACAGAGTTAATTTTTATCCTTACAAGTGGAGAGAACTTTGACTTTCAGTCTTCCACATTTTTCCCCTTCATTTTTTACTAGTTCTTCTTAAGTGGTTATCTTTGAAACTGGTAAGCAAATTGATAAAGCATTACTCCTAACTAATCTATTGCACAAGTTGGCAGGTAGTAATATAAACCTGTCTGCTGTTGCTCAAATACTCACACAATTAGTGCAAAATTAATCAAAGGAATATTTGTTTTGAGACCAGTTTCTCACTTAGGCCCCAATTCTGCAAAACATTTCTGCCTGTGAATAAATTTCCATGCAGAAGTGCCTTGTTGAACTCGGTGGAACTGCTCACATACTAAAGTATTTACAGGATCTGGCCCTTAGGCACCTGTCTTCACATTGGCTTTATCCTATCGAATCTCTTGCTAAGGAAAGAGAGTTGTGAGGATCCACATTTCTTCCTTCTGGACAATCTCTTTTTGTTTCCTATTTGGGATATCTGAGTACTGGAGTGGAATCAATCTCCTTCAAGGCTGATTTTAGTGCCATTTTTGGAGCTGCTTGGCAGGGTGATTGTACAACAAACAATTGCATTCCTCTTCTGCTTTTTTCTAGCTCCACCTTTGAGACAACTTTGCTCAGTGTGTTAAGAGTGAGGGAACCGAATCTGCTCTCCCTTGAAAAACAACACAGAGTTAATAAACAAGGATCCAGCAAAGCTAGAAGAATATCTGACGTAACAAAACAAACCAATCATGCAGAACAATCAGAAGTTATAAGCAGAAGTATTTTGTTGTCTAAGTTCCATTATGGGAGTGTAATACAATTATTTTGAGGTATGTGCCTATAATGTGGATTAAAAACCAGAGCAAAAATAGCAGCAACATAAGGGATACTGATCTTTCCAATTTTTCATGTGTAGAAAAAATTGCAAAGCCAAAATTAACAGAAGTAAATAGAAGGAGAGAGATGTTTAACTTGCTATAGTTGCCAATAGAGAATAGTTGTCACCTAATACTGACATCTGCAAGTTGTAGTTTGGAAGCGCTGAATAGAGTAACCTGCTTGGATTTATAGGCAACTGCGGGGCCAATGTCTGCTCTCTTGCAATCATGCATCAGTCCCATAGAGTCAGTGGAAGATGCAGATTAATCTGCGGGAAGGATTTCACTTAGTATTTGTTGTTGGGCAAGTCAGAAAAGTCAGTGCAATATGTTTCTGTGGCTCAAAAATACAGTAATTTAGAGCTGATTTTATGATGACTTAATGGCAGAACAAATCCTTTCATTTCAAATATTCATACCATCATATCTAAAGTGAGGTTCAACAACTATTCAAATATTAGACCTTCTCTGTGATCAGTGATGTAATGCGTTTTCTCAAGGAAGAGGGTTCCTCATTCTGAAGTGACATCATAAGGAAAAGAAATGATTTTAGTTCAGCTGGTATCTAGAGAAAAAGTCCCTTGTGATGGCATATTTCTTTCACTTTGAGCTATAAGAGCTGTACAGCTGATTGGAAACAAGTGCATAATAAACATATGTGTGTAATGGGCCAGGAGGGAGGGGTGGAGGAGAGACAGTGAGAGTGCACACATGCACAAAAAATATTCTTGACTCTCTTATCTATTTTCCTTACTTACCTAGGTTCATGTGTATGCTCAGTTTTTATACTGGGATCCTACAGGCATGAGTGGCTGTAGGGTGTGCTTACTAGCATGGGATTGCTGTAAAAATAATTCGTTGTGCATGCCAATTTTCAGAATATTACCAGAGGAGCATTTCTTTTCAAACCTGCTTACACTTTTTAAATCACATGAAGGTGACTAGCATAAGGGTATCTTTTCCCCTCAGTTACTGAAAATATACAAGTGTTGCATGTGATATGGAGTTAAGACTGGGATGATCTTTTTAATGAAAGTGTTCAAATTGTTAGCTGTCAGTTCTTTAAATGTTGCTAAAATGCAGCAGTAACATTGTTCTTATTTTGCTTACAAATTGTATAAGGTGTAATAAAACTGTGCCGTTTGATAGATTTAGATAGCTGGCTCATTCACAAGAAGTTCACATTTTGTTAATGTCACCCATGTTGAATAAGGGAAGATTAGATGGTAAGGTCAATTTACAAAAATGGTTGTCAGGACATTTTTTAATTGTAAAACGTCTTGTGATGGAATTCAGTAAAAAGACTATAGGCAGAAAGCAGTGGAGACAAAGACCTGCTATTAACCTACAGATGCAGGCTACTGCAGGGTTCATTGCAAGATTTGTCACACTGCTTAGCCAATGAAGTGTTAGTGTGACTGGAAGGGACCACCCTTTTCTGGGGTAAGAGGGCAATTTGGTCTCCATGCTCATTTAATCCTGAGACTTCTTTGAATAGACTGTCAATTGAATCTACATTGTGCAAAATTATGCATGCACTTTTTTAATGCAGGCTATTGTTCACTAAGCACTCAACCAAGATTTCTCAACCAATTTCCATTTGGCATGAGGTCACTTGAAACCCAAGGAATCATATATGGAAGGCATGTGCAGCTTTCTTTTCTCTTACTCAGTTTCTTAATGCAGATAAACCCAAGTAACAATCAGGTTTTGGGTGAAATTTCAGTTGTATTAAAACAGAAGACTGACCACTTCTAGTAATGCAGAAATTAGTTACAAGTCACTGCCATCTAGGTGTTATTTTCTTATTGGTGAACAATGTGCCTAGTATATTTTAGACTGAATTACTAAAGCCACTGTATACGGTTGAAATAGGAGGAGCGGTTTGTAAGAATGGTGATGGGAGTGGTATATGGTTTCTTTTTTCTAGGCAGTGGTACAAAGAAATCCTGACAAGTGGTATATAGCAAACAAAGAGATTTGGCCACAAATATCATGGAGTTTGGTTAGGAGGTGGCACCCATTCTGAAGAGGTCTATAGTTAGGTTATCAATTAATACTTTAAAAACCTGAATACAGCATGTACACCATATTTATTGATACATTTACAAAAGTTTTTGTTAGCTCTCCAAGGAACATTTACATTTTAAAACCATATTTGGCAATAATCATCATATAAAGTTTTGTACAAGTGACATCTTAAACAGCCAAGATTTGCTAATGTGAACTCTTGTCCAGTGAAGTTCCTTTCAGTGTGAAATCTGCCACAGTCTAATAATGTATAATCTGGCCAGTCCTGTTATTGTGAAAATCACTTTATGAACATTTTTACAGTAGGCTTGAATTTTACTATGATTGGTTGGTGGCTGGTTTTTCATCCGTCGTAAATCAATACATGTTGACACAAGGGTACATTTCTAGATTAGATCCACAACACATTAAAGAGTGTGTTTGCTCTCTCTTTCCCCGTCATTCCAAATAAGTTGGTGAAAAATGTAACTTTAGTATTTTACAGGACATGGTAAAGCTGTTTCATCTAGGTGATGTCTATATTATAAAAATAAAATAAAATAATATAAATATGTAACATGAACCCAGTGCCCTTTGTTAAATAAAATATATGATAAAAAGCAGACCTTCTAAGATGACTGGTTTTGAAATACACTGATATAATTTAATTATTAAACACTTGAAACAATCTCAATGTTAAGCTGCGATAACCAAATTTCTGCATCTATGCCAGATAAAGAAGTGCATAACATTCTGTAATGGAATTACATTGATGAAGGTGAAGGTTACAATTTTACAATGAATTGCCTATTTAGGAATGCATTAAGGAAATCTGAAGTATTATCTCATAGTGTAGTTCATTTTGCCTTAAAATTATTATAACTGAATTTAATTAAACCCAGCAGTTTGGACAGTAATGTTTCAAAACTGCTCTTATTGCTATAAACAGATAGTTACAGACACAAAATTGATGGGGTGTCAAGGAATCCATTTTGACATCATTAAAAAAGTCCTTTGAAATTGTAGCTTACAGTGGAATTACTGTGTAAACTATTTCACATGAAGAAATATTTTAAAAAATTCCACTGGTTATGGAGCCACACCTGTGATGGGTATATGTATGTGGACATTCATACATCGGTGCAGATGTACAAACATACGTACACACATGCAAAGAATTAATCTGTACATTTCTGGAGACTATAGTTAATGAAAGTAAAGTGAATCACTGGTGTTTGTAGCAGGATGACAGTCTTTTGAAAATGACAGGATTAGAAATAAATGCCCGTTGAAAATGTAGTATCCAAATAGTCCCAGAAACTATACAATGTAGCTGGTTAGGTCCAGCAAATAGGATGTCATGTCTATGATCTGATCAAGAATACCTGCCCTTGTCACTCTTCGGATGTTTCTATCCACTTGTTCACACTGGGGGCCAAGATATCCTTTTTTACACAAGCACTTATTGGGTCTTACGCAGACACCTCCATGTCGACATGCTGGGTCACACTTTGCTGTGGGTGGAAACAAAAACATTCCAATTTGTGTTAAAAGCCTTACAGAAGTAGAAAAAAGAAGGGCCTGTAGTGGATGTGAAACCTACTTTTTTATAATAGTAGTGGTAAAAGAATTTAAAATTCCCTCACACATCTCAAAGAGGGAAGTGTGAAGCAGTTAATGGCTTTCAAAGCAAAAGTTGGCTCTAAAAGAGTTTTAAATGGATATCTAGGAATGGGCATTAAATCAAAGTTATTTTCATGATTCTACAGGGGGTAATTGATTCAGGACATAATTGTCTAATTCACTGAGGTTTTAAGATCCTATATTCAAGCCTGGTTGATTTTTGGGCATTTAAAGGCCAGACCTAAATTGATCATGTAATCCTTTCTACTTTGGCATTTTATCCTTGTCCTAGATTGACAGGGTTAGGCACCAAGATCCCTATATAGTAAATGGGGAGACCTAGGTGCCTCCTAAAAGGAGCCCAGAACACCTAGGGGCTGAATAGGAAGCGTTCTACGGTTAACCAGTAGGACTTGCTAGGCACTGGTGTGTTCCTGAACTTCCACTCCTCCTCAGAGTTTGACTCTTTGACTCAGGGCTCAAGATCAGGCACCTTCATCATTGTGTTAGAAAAACAAAATATTCCGGTACTAGGGGAACAAGGATGTCCACCCCTGCCCAACTTGGTAAGTGCCTTCCTTAGTGAGGTGAAGAGTTATGTTCCTCCTTGTTTGCTCTACTTCTGGTCCTATGTCTCTTTTACTCTCAACTGGCCAGGGGCTCCCATCTTTAACAGGAAGGCTGAAGGTGTTCCCACCAAGACGTTAGTCTATAGTTCAGTGATTAGGGCTTTGTTTTGGGAAAAGATAAGGTATGGCTTTGAGTCCTCTCTGGTTGAAGAGGATGTTCAAACCCACATTTCTCACTTCCCGGAAAAATGCCTTAATCACAAGGCTATAAGCAGAGGTGGGTAGGGGGACACTCCCTTCCAGCCCCTGGTTAAAACCATGCAACAAGGAATGAAAGATGCATAGGGCACGAAGAGGAGCATGACTAGTCTAGTGACAAAGGCACTCCCACTGGGAAGAGAGCAGTTCTGTGTTCAAACCAACGTTACCCCAACCAGTGATAAGTAACTTGAGTCGTGTAGTATTCTTTTCTTTGGGGCATTATGATAGTTTTGTTATTATGGATAACATATGGGTAATGCCATCTAAAACAAAATAGATATGTAAAACAATTAAATGAGAATTTTCTGAAAATAAAACTCATATATAAAATGAGTTGCATGTCTCAATTAACTATTGTTATTGGGATTGTTTTAGTGGTTTGAGGTCTCAACTGGAATGAGAACAATATTACTAAGTGTTGTGTAGTATGTAATGCTGTGTGTGATGTGGTCAAGTCACAATCCCTGCGTTGAAGAACTTTCTGTTGTTTTTTTCTAAGTTGCAAATTCTGAACCATATCATATCCTGCTTTCAACTTGTATGAAGGGGACAGATGACTAATGATCTCTATTAGGCTCACAGCATGTACATCAGAGAGTTTATTTCTTAGCTCCTCAAGAAGAGGGGGCTATAGAGTGGGCATCATCCCCTACATCTACAGAGTTTGGGAATTTGAGTCCAAACTTGCTGAATTTCGGGTTTCTGTGTGAGAGTTTGCCATCCTGCTCTAGTTCGTGAAGCTGTTTTCTCCTCTGGAGATCTGCTACCATTGGGATTGTCTTATTGGATGTTGTCTTCCAGCTTCCTTGCTTGAGCTATCACTGGTTTCAGCACACCCCTAGGTTTAGGATTAGGTTATCATTTTATGCCTTCTTGGATGCCATAGCCATCATAAACGGTACTAGTTATATTGTGGGTCACAAATAAAAATTGGACCATAGATATTTTTCAAAGTGGCTTTTTAAAAAAGAGAAAAAGTTCTTGGCAAGAACATGCTGGAACTGAGACTAAAAATGTATAAACTAGAGAAACATCAGTGAATTATAACTGAATAATTTTACAGTTTTCAGGCATGCTTTGTTCTGAATAAGGTCCTTTTTAAAAAGTGCACTAACCTAAGAGGCTAACTTAGAGGACCAAAAAACTACATAAAATTCTCTGAGTTTAAAGTATGCAATCCTTCTTGAGCAGGTGACTTATAATTAAATCAATAATAACTGTGTGTGTAGCTGATGTCAGTTCAGACATTTAGAGTGGAATTCCTTTTCCATATTTATGCCTACCTGGCAGTTTTCTTGCCACATACCAGTCTGGTTTTGGCTCTGCCTTTGGGCTCTGGATGTGTCAGTATTCATATGTAAACGGAATATGTATAGTAGGGCTATGCACTGGCAGGGCATGAGCATGGCTGTAAACATGCATAAGTCTAGCAAAAGGTGGAGAATAAGCACCCTCCCACATTTTAGACTCAGTAGATGGGTAGTTGGGGGACTCACCCGGGAACCTGAAGAAGCTGAAGGAAGCCCCCATCTTGCCCAGAGTGGGGCTGAGTTTGCATTTTTGAGGCCCCCGCTATATGTCACTTATATCATGCAATTAATGGTTAATCTCACAATGAATTTAGAATGGACATACATGCAAAGTAATTATCACAGGAGAAAAATGACTATCTAACTATAAAAAGAGCCAGCCAGCTATAAAGTTAGTGCTTGAAAACGTGTAACAACTCTACAGCTAGTTTATATCCAGCTTTAATTTGAATGTGCAGGTCCAAGGAGGTGATCCTTCCCCTCTATGCGGCATTGGTCAGGCCACAGTTGGAGTACTGCGTCCAGTTCTGGGCGCCGCACTTCAAGAGGGATGTCGACGGCATCAAAAGGGTCCAGAGGAGGGCCACTCGTATGATCAGGGGACAGCAGGGCAGGCCCTATGAGGACAGGCTGCGGGATCTGAACCTGTTCAGCCTCCAAAAGAGAAGGCTGAGGGGGGATCTTGTGGCCTGTTATAAACTAGTCAGGGGGGATCAGCAGGCATTGGGGGAGTCACTGTTCCCCCGAGCACTGCCAGGAGTGACCAGGAATAACGGTCACAAGCTGGCAGAGGGTAGGTTTAGGTTAGGTATCAGGAGGCGCTAGTTCACGGTCAGGGCAGCTAGGGTCTGGAACCAGCTTCCAAGAGAAGTGGTGCTGGCTCCTACCCTGGGGGTGTTTAAGAGGAGGTTAGATGAACATCTTGCTGGGGTCGTTTGACCCCAGTACTCTTTCCTGTCATGGCAGGGGGTCGGACTAGATGATCTGCTCAGGTCCCTTCCGACCCTACAAACTATGAAACTCTGAAACTATGTGTAGCAGGGCCTTGACTTCCCAGTATAGTACTCTGACCACCATGCCACAGAAGCATCAGTTTGGAAGGGACTTCAGTGTTCATCTGGTTCAACCTCCTCCATGAATAAGGAATGCTATTTCTAAATCATCCTTGGCAAATCCTTATCCAGCCTCCTCTTAGAAACCTCCAGTCAAGGAGATTCTCCAACTTCCACCGTCTTAGTGTGCTAACAGTAAGAAAGTTTTTTTTCCTGGAAATCTAATCTAAATCACTTTGCTGCAATTTAAAGCCATTGCTTTATGTCCTGCCCTCTGCAGCAAAAAAGAACAATTGTTCTTCCTCTTCTTTATTTCATATATTTGAAAACTGTTATCACATTTCCCCTTAATCTTCCTTTCTCTCAGCTAAACATACATGATTCTCTTAGGTTTTTTCACATGGCTTGCCTGCCAAGCGCTTTGGAAAGTCAGTCATTATCCACATTCCTTTCCACTGCTCCTTTCTGAAGCTGAACCATTGCCCCTTGCATTTAATTGTTATTGGCTAAAATAGATGGAGAACTACACAGTGGGGAATATTAATCCCTTTTGGGCTAGAACCCAGCACTTGCTTCCTTCAAGGCCAGCATAGCCTTGGCCTTCCTATATTGCTCTTTACTTATTCAGCCATGGCCCTCCTATATTGCTCTTTACTTCCTGGACCAACATATTTTCAAACAAAGTGCCCCAAACCACGTATACAGCCAGGGGACTATTTAGATGCACAAAAAGACACTGAATTCCAACCTCAATGCATACTATTGGAATTCCCTTCTTATTTTAAATGCAACTTGGCTGAATGAGAAAATAGGAGTATATTGTGGCCTACAATATTACTGCCATTAAATACGGAGTTGTAGATATTGGATTTTGTATTGCAGCCTTAGCTCTTATTGTAGCTTTGCTTTCTACTTAGTATTATACTGTAGCCTTACCAGAGGATCAAAATTCCTGTTTGAGCTACACATTTAGAAGCAACAGTACAATTTATTAGATTTTTTTTCTCAGCTTGTCTTTAAAGGCTATTTTGGCAGTTTCACCCATTGCTGTGACTCTAAATACTAACCAGTTCTGCAGAATTCTCCTTCCCAGCCTTGATTACAGCAGCATTTTCCGGTGGGAGTGCAGTGCCCATTCCGACAATGCCTTGAGCATTCAGATGTCAGTATCTGTGCAGACTGAGCTGTTCTTTTGCACTCTTCAGGGACTAAAGGTCTGTAGAAAAATATACGAGCCAAAAACATATTTCAAAGTCAGGGTCAAGGGGAGAAAAATGCTTTCACACATGAAATTAAGAAAGGTTCCTTTTTTCTCTTTCTCCAGAGAAAGCTGTTTAAATTGGTATATACAGAAAAAACCCTCAAAGTTCTTGCACAGAAAACATAGATGGATAATGTCAGTGAAAACAAAACTCTTTTCAACTTACAAGGATAGTATGAATGTTCACAGATGTAATATTTTTAAGACTTTGTTTTGAATGAGAAGCATCTATTCTTGCATTGTCTGAGGCACTGTCAGTGACTATAAAAGCAAACTGCATGCCCTTTTCTTATTAATAGTTTGATACTCTCCTGGTTGATGAAAATGCTAGCTTTCCACTTGACTTTAGTGTGAATTAGACTAGACACTAAAAGAAAGTGTCATTGTCCTGTAGCCATAAGTCAAAGAAAGATGGGATGTTTTATGTTATGGTAAAATACAATACGACTTATTCTTCTGTTATATAACACCTTTCATTTAAAAATTCCTTCTGAGGTAATTTGCAGAATTAAATAATACTGAGATTGACTACAGGCAGAAGCAAGAACCATTTCCTTGCTGAGCAGTCTATCACATCAAAGCATACAACAACACTGAGCCTTTGAGAGGTGACCACAAGGAATTCAAAAAGCAGATTTTCTCCTATAAGGCCTTATATAGTTTTTTGACCTTTTATCTGAGGAGCTGCTTCCTTTTCTCATAAGCCATATTGCCACTGTTGCAATCAGCTCACCAAAAAATGGATCTACATGAGAGAGATACTGGATCTGCCTCTTCCATTGGAAGATACTAGGCACGTCTACATATACATTAATGCTCATTAAGTTTAGTACCTGTAATAAAAGGTACTAACTCAATATTCAGTAACCAGAACTACTGTGTAGCACATGGTCTTTTAGTGGTGCTATTGCGCAGTAGACTAATCCTACTGCACATTAGTGTATTAGCATGTCTTTTGTCATGATGCACTAATGCACAGTAGAATTAGCCTATGGTACATTTAGCATCTCACATAGATGTGCCCACCGAATCCTAGAATTCACTTTCTGTTTGGTTCCTCACAACCTGGTATTTATGAGTGTTATGGGCACACTGCAAAGTTCACCTTCACTTACAGCCATTTAGAGAAACTGAGGGTTCACAGTTGAAGAAGCTGAAGACTGATGATTTAACTGAAATCCTATGGCAGAGTTATGGGAAGGCAATGGTGTTAGCATCTCGGTTTCTTGTGGGAGATTTAAAAAGTCATATTTGTAATATGTGTATATATATGTGTGTGTGTGTGTGTGTGTGTGTGTGTGTATGTTTCTATAGTAATGATTACTTGAGTATTGAATTGTGTGATTTAAATTTTTAGAGGTGAATGGATACTTGAGAAACCAAACAACAGTAAAATAATAATAGGTGAAGGAGACAGAAAAGAGTTATAATGAAGGCAGAAGGTCTTTCTGAGAGAACTGGAAAGAGATTAAAAGATTCTCATCAACAATGACAGGGTAGAGGGAAGAGGACACTAGATAAGTGGAGGCAAGTAGAAGAGCAGCAAAGGTAAATAGGAATTATGTGTGGTCTGATAAAAGATATCACCCTAAAAAAATCCTTGCCTTTTGTGTGGATTTCAAGTGTAATTTAAAAATCAATTCCATTATGAAAAGCTGCTTAGTAAAATGGCATGTGGATATCAGTTTTATTATCTCATTGATATCCGAAGCAAATGATCAGTTTAAGAATAAAGAGAAATCTTGTTCTAACTGCCAGCTCTGTAAACTCAACCCAAGGTCTGACTTCTCCTTGGCACATGTATTGTCATAGTTTCTGCAGACAAAATTTTACCTTCATCTGTGTAAGTGCACATCTACTTTCTACAAGTTGCCTTCTCTGGGGTTAAACTGGTATAGCCAAAGAAAGACTATAGCTCTGCAATTATAATTTAGTTTACAAATCTGCTAAAAACCTACCATATTCACTGAAATATAAGACAGCCTTGAAAATAAGACATCTTCTGCAATAATTATGTGCTATGTATGGGAAATTTATAATTATGTTATAATTTTTCAGGTATAGAATTGAATTATTGGGGGTTTGCCTTGAATTTGTCCCCTTCCCACTGTTACAGCAGGGATCCCCTACCCTCCATAAATGCTGACCTCGTGAAGGAACACCTTGAGAAGCTGGATACCTTTAAGTCAGCCGGCCCTGACAATCTGCACCCCAGGGTACTCAAGGAGCTGGCGAGCGTCATAGCCCAGCCCCTGGCACGGTTCTTTGAAAACTCCTGGCGCTCTGGTGTAGTGCCTGAAGACTGGAAGAAGGCCAATGTGGTGCCGATCTTCAAGAAAGGGAGGAGAGTGGATCCGGCTAACTACAGGCCCATTAGCCTGACTTCTATCCTGGGGAAGATCTTAGAAAAGTTTATTAAGGAGGCCATCCTTGATGGACTGGCCCAGGCTAACATTCTAAGGGACAGCCAGCATGGGTTTGTTGCGGGTAGGTCTTGTTTGACCAATCTCATTTCCTTCTATGACCAGGTGACCTATCACCTGGACAAGGGAGAAGAGATTGATGTCATATATCTTGACTTCAAAAAAGCTTTTGATCTGGTATCCCATGATCACTTCTTGGCCAAACTGGCCAGTTGTGGCCTTGGCTCCACCACGATCCACTGGCTAGGAAACTGGCTCCGTGGTCGGACCCAGAGGGTTGTGATTGATGGCAGTCACTCATCATGGTGCCCTGTGACCAGTGGGGTCTCTCAAGGCTCTGTCCTTGGACCCCTACTGTTCAACATCTTCATTAATGATGTGGACATTGGAGTCAGGAGTGGACTGGCCAAGTTCGCCGATGACACCAAACTTTGGGGCAAAGCATCCACGCCAGAAGATAGGTGGGTGATCCAGGCTGACCTGGACAAGCTCAGCAAATGGGCAGATGAGAACCTGATGGTGTTTAACACCGAAAAATGCAAGGTTCTCCACCTTGGGAGGAAAAACCTGCAGCATCCTTATAGGCTCGGCAGTGCTACGTTGGATAGCACTACAGAAGAAAGAGACTTGGGGGTCATCATTGACCACAAGATGAACATGAGCCTGCAATGCGATGCTGTGGCTAGTAAAGCGACCAAAACGCTGGCGTGCATCCATAGATGCTTCTTGAGCAAATCCCAGGACGTCATTCTCCCCTTGTACTCGGCCTTGGTGAGGCCGCAGCTGGAGTACTGCGTCCAGTTTTGGGCTCCACAATTCAAAAAGGATGTGGAGAAGCTTGAGAGAGTCCAGAGGAGAGCCACACGCATGATCAGAGGTCAGGAAAACAGATCTTACGATGACAGGCTGAGAGCCATGGGACTCTTTAGCCTGGAAAAGTGTAGGCTCAGGGGTGATCTGATGGCCACCTATAAGTTTATCAAGGATGACCACCAGGATCTGGGGGAATATTTGTTCACCAGAGTGCCCTAAGGGATGACGAGGTCGAACGGTCACAAACTCCTGCAAGACCGTTTCAGGCTGGACATAAGGAAGAATTTCTTTACTGTCCGAGCCCCCAAGGTCTGGAACAGTCTGCCAGCGGAGGTGGTTCAAGCACCTACATTGAACACCTTCAAGAGTAAATTGGATGCTTATCTTGCTGGGATCCTATGACCCCAGCTGACTTCCTGCCCTTTGGGCAGGGGGCTGGACTCGATGATCTCCCAAGGTCCCTTCCAGCCCTGATGTCTATGAAATTTATGAAAAATGAATCTGGAAAATCAGATCGCTCCCTACCCCTCTTCCCCTGCTTACTCCCCTACCAACTTCCCCTGCAGCCCCTTCCCTCCCTCCTCACTGTCTGACTCTGCTGTCTCTGGAAGTGAGGCACAAATTTGCAAACACTGGCCTTGGTGGGGGGAGGAACCATTCCTGTAATGGCCTGCATATAGGAGTATTATTATAGGTACCTATAGACTTAGTTCATCTAGAATTGATGCAGTTTACTTCATTTGAAACTGCTACAATTTTTAGCACAGGTACTCTATAAACACACTTTTAAGCAGCACTTTTGTACCTATTTCTATATACTACAAACCATCCATTTTTTTGTAAAAAAATTTGTCTCTCAGGCCAAATCAGTCAAATTAATTCTGAGTTTCATCCACTGAACAGAGCCCAGTGGTTCACACCCATGTGGTGTTACCACTGGCAAATATCTTCCCTCCCAGACTCTTCAGCCTGCAGTTTCAGATGCTCCCAAATCCATGGCAAGCATCCTACATGCAGGCCCCAAGCCCAGAGGTCTTAAGATTTGGATGCTACCAAAAGGCCAAAGAAGCAAGCTAGGGAGAAATCTCCCATCTCCATAGAATGGGCAAGTATCTGAGATCCTCCCATTGAGAGACTATGGTAGAGTCTCGTAGGGAGGCCCATCCACAGTGCACTGGACAGGTCTCAACCCTTTGCTACACAAAGTACAAACAATGCATTGTATTAGTCCAAAGCCAAAAGCTCATAATTTACCACATACAGGTTTCCCTCACTTTATGTGGGTTCTGTATATGCAAATTCATTCATATACAATGACCCTTTCTATACCCAAATTTTGTTATATGTGAGGTAAATTCACTCTTATGCGATTGGCATAGGCGTGCTCCCCACTCCCCCAAGCAGGTAAGTCTGTGGCAGGAAGGGAAAGGGCCAGGGGACCAGGGCCCCACTCACTCCAGCCCCTCTCGCAGCAGCCCCAGGAGCAGCCAGTGCCAGCTGCCTGCAACCATTGGGCTGTGCTGTGCCCCGAACCCCTCAGGGCTCCGCTTGTCCCATTCGCCCCAGCCCCTAGGCTGTGCCATGGTGTGGTCCAGGCAGCTGGCATAAGCTGCTCCCAGGGCCACTGCAGCAGGGGCTGGTTTGAGTGGGGACAAGAGGAGGCCTGGGGGCATGGAGCGTGGTGCAGCTTGTCTCCACTCACCCCAGCCCGCTGCAGCAGCCCCAGAAATGGTCAATGCCAGCTGCCTGCACCATGGCACAGTGCAGCCCAGGGGCTGGGGCCGGGGGGGCAAGCAGAGTCCTGGGGAGTTCAGGGCATGGTGCAACCCAGCAACCCAGCAGCTGCAGGTAGCCGGTGTCAGCCGCTCCTGGAGATGCTGCTGCAGGGGCTGGGTTGAATGTGGACAAGCTGTGCTACTCCCTGTGCCCCCAGGGGCTCTACTTGTTCCCAGTCACCCCAGCCAGTGCTGCAGCAGCCTGGGGAATGGCCAATGCCAGCTGTGGAGGGAACTGTCAGTGGGTGCGGAGTGGGGGGCGGGGGGCCACAGGTCTTGTTGCTATGCTCACCCCAGGAGGGCTGCAGGCTGGGGGACTGCACCAGACTCTTCCTGGGGAGCATGTCCCCCCAGATCTGTGTGCTGAATGAGACCAGGGTGCTACCCGTCCAAAGCGCCAGGAAAAACCCAGTGTGCTCTCCTCCTGCACACAGATCCAGGAGCATGCACCCCCTGGGAAGAGCCCAGCACAGCCTCTCAGCCTGCAGCCCTCCTGGCATGCATGTAGCAGAAAGAGCCGTGCCCCCCCTGCCCTGCACCCACTGACAGTTCCCCCCACTTTGCTACCTGCTGCAGCCCTGGGAGTGGCCAACGTAACCTGCCTGCTGCTCTTGGGCTGTGCTGCGCCCCTCCCCTCACCCTTTCCCTAGCCCCAGCTTCACTCTCTCCCACCTCACTGGGGTGAGAATGTCTCCCTATTTGTTACCTTCTAAACTGGGTTCCCTTGATACAAATTCAATTTATGTGCAATTTTCCGGGAACGCATGTAGCGCAAAAAGTGAGGGAATACTGTAGTTCATTGGGCTGGGTCCCAGCAGAGATAACAGCATTTCAAGCCATAGTGACCCCACAGCGGAGCACTGCTTAGTATGTTTGCATAAGTAGAGAAACAGAAAAGAAAGATGAAGAAGAAGATAGGATCAACAGTGGAAGTAGCCATGATGACAGAGGCAGCAGCAAAGAAGGTGACGGGGAGACGATCAAGGCCAAAGGTAAGACAGGAGCAGAGGAGAATGGGAGATAAAACAGGGACAGTAGGAGAAGGTATGTCGGACAAGAGGCAGAAAGTGGCAGAAGCATGGTGGAATACTGGCCCACTGGGAGCAGCATGGTGGGAAGACACAAAGATGCACTGAGAGATGTCAAGGACGACTGGAAATTGCAGGTGAAAGTAACATCAACTGGTGATGGGATGCAGACAGGACTGATGATGAACAAATATGAGTTCATAGGAAAGGTACTGTTTGAAATATTAGAGGGACATGCAGAACATCTCACCAGCCTGATTGCCTTCCAAAACAGGAAGACTTGGGAGTTCACTTACTGGAACAGTGAACAGTATGAAAATTTTTTTTTTCCAAGTTAGGGATTTCATAGATTTCATAGACATTAGGGCTGGAAGGGACCTCAAAAAAACATGCAGAGGAATGTTGGAGGGAGGAATTATGAGGGATAAAGTTTATAGCAGAAGAAAAGTCAAGGGAACGAATGACTACAGTAAGAATTTATATGAATTTATTAGCGGCAGAAGACAGAAAAATGGATGGAATTGCATGTGTAAAGAGTAACGTGCGTAGAGAAGGTGCAGGAAAAATATGACATTTGGATGGAGTCATGGAGGGAACGCGTTGTGTTGAGAGCAAACAAGTGGAGTCCCGGTGGGGTGCAGCATCTCCTGTCTGTGACACAGCTGGGGCCCCACTGGGGTTTTATAATATACCATGAGCAATCAAAGCAATGCAGCAAATGTAGCAAGGAGAGACGTAACCACACACAGTCCCCTCCTGGTATGTTGCAGATGTGAAGGGAAGGGGACATAAAACTGCAGAGTGCCAGGAGTCCCTGAAATGCACCAACTGTAGCAGGGAGAGACATCTATTCCATAGGTGTCCCAAAGCTGTGCAAGCAAGGTCAAACCCCCTGAGAACAGTGTGAATTAGAAAGGGACAGTGGGGGAGAAGAGGAGGATGAGAGTGAAAATGGTGGATGAAACCCCACAGGCAAGAGGAAAGAGGGAAGTGTAATATTTGTAACTGAGGCAGCTCTAAAAGAAACAGAAGAAAGAGGAGACGGGGAAGTGGGAGAGAGCTCAGACACGGCGGTGAAGAAATCAAACAAGCGGAAGAAATGGAGGTGGAACAACCATCCATGCCAGTAAAAGAGCCTGTGAGTCTGGGAGGGAAAAGGAAGAAAATACAGTGGAAGAAAATCAGGAAAAAGAAACCTGAAAACAAGGGGAATGAGTTGGAGTCAGAGCTAGAGAGCAGTTTCCTGCTATTAACTTCCCTTAGGCTCCAGCCTAGAGTGGTGAGCTGGAGGTGGGAAGCAGTGGGGAGGCAAGAAAACGGGAAAATGGATGCCTTCCTGAATGCAAAGGCAGTCGGGCAGCTTGGGAAAGCAACAGGCATGGGAGTAGGGGATGGGGAGGAGTCAACTGCAGTGAGCAGCACTTCTGGTGAACATTAAAAGGGCAGGCACACTCTTTTTAAAATAAGCACAATGGCACAGATTATAGCATCTATTAATGTCAGGAGCATACTGAAAAGGAAAAGATGGGAATGGATCAAACTAATGTTAAAGCAAGTAAGAGTGGAGCTAATCTGCCTACAAGAATGTGGGATACTGGGGGAAAGGGATTAGAAGTGCTTTGAGAAAAGGTGGAGATGGAGACCACCCTGGTGGTCAGGGGCAAATGAAAGCCAAGCAGTTGGAGTGGCAATACTACTCAAAAATCCAGAGGTGAAAGCAAAGCAGATGGAAGACAAAGCAGGTGGAAAAGGTGATGATAAGGAAACGGCAAATACTCTGGTTATGGTTTGGAAGGACACTGTCCTTTACTGGAAAAGTGGCTGTGTTTAACGCTGTGCTGCTGCCAATTATGCTCTATACGGAAATTGTATTTCCAGCCATGTGGCGGCAGATACCAAAAGTACAGAGGGAAATATGTGTGTTCTTCTGGAATGCCAAAAGAGAAAGGTTGGCTGGATCTGAACTGTACAAAGCAAGAGAGATGGGTGGGATGGGGGCTGCCAGACTTGGGATTGTTCATCAGTGCAAAATATATAAGTGCTGCATGCAAGGTGGTAATGGAAGGAGAGGAGAAAGCAGTATGTATCACCCAGTTTCATGCAGCTGTAATTTTGAGGAAATGGGGAGTGTCAGACTTCTTTAAAGGGTCCATGGGCATGGCAATGGCTAATTCATCACATTAGGATGGAAGGTTTCATGCAGAGGTATAAAATAGGGACGGTAGGGCTGGAGGTCCCGAAGCATCATAAGAAATTGATAAAAACAGTAAGGGGGAGAGACAGGATGGTGTCAGTGGCAAGCTTTACAGAAGGAGATGAAGAAGTGGAGGAAAAAGGACTGGACACATTTGTTTCTCTGAGTCAACAGAGAGGACTGATGGGAAGGGCAGAGGATTGAAACCACCAATTTCAGGTGGTTACTGAGATAACAGTTTTTCATGGGGTTCTGTATGAAGAAAAATGAGTTTTTTGTGGGAAGTTGACAGATGAAGAAAGTGGGGGGGGGCAGTGACAGGTGAGCAACTAAAAGGGGAACATGATGACCTAGCATGGATGGTTATAAGAAATATTCTGCAAGTGAGAGAGGTGAGATGGAGATTGACAACCTCATTAAGGTGCTCAAGGGAAAGATGTGGAGAAGAAGAAATGGTGAGATGTGTTTTGGGAGTGTACATATGCAAAGCGGGTATGGGGAAGGGTCCACAGTTTTTTGCGTGTCCCCAAAATAAACCTGTTATTAGCACAGGATATGGTAGTATATGGACTCATACCAAAGGGACCAGAGGAAACGTTATTAAGGACTTCATTAGCATGTGTTAAAACTAGTTTATGGAAAGTAAGAAACCTCTGGGTTTTTAGGGGCTGTATGAACTGAAATACTACATAAATTAGGACAGGGAAGATGTGGAGAAGCAGTGGAGGAAAAAGGACTGGACACATTTGTTTCTCTGAGTCAACAGAGAGGACTGATGGGAAGGGCAGAGGATTGAAACCACCAATTTCAGGTGGTTACTGAGGTAAGAGTTTTTCATGGGGTTCTGTATGAAGAAAAATGAGTTTTTTGTGGGAAGTTGACATACGTTATTTAGGGGCTTAATAGATGTAGCTGCATGGTTTTGGATGTGTAGCTGTTTTTGTTAAATAAAGTTTTGGTAAAACAAAAATGCTCAGTATGTGAAGCTTTGGAAGTATAGGGTGACAAGTATGTTTTTAATAAAGATTGTAAATAAATAATAAAAAGGCTTCCCATCAGTATATCTACCCCATATGGGCCATGTGTTTTATAGTCATGTTCAGCATTGGCTGCATCTAATCAACTTTATAGTTGGTTTCCATTACTGAGCACATGCTGCTTTTGGCAGCAGTTTAATGATAGATAATGTATTTAGTGCCGTTTTCTTGTATGTGAATGTAAGAGGAGGGACTTTTTTCCCCATGCTGATTGGGGGTAAATAAAACCTCGTCTTATATTCAAGTAAATTCAGTGTAAGCCAAAACAGAAGAAAGAAAAAACAAACTGCCTCCCCACCCCTACTCCCAGAAAAACAAAAGCCCTTCTACTATAAATAAATTAGATCAGGATGCGCTGAGCAATAAGTTGCAGTTTTATAAATCCCCTTTTGAGAGTAGAATTGAACTTGGTTATCTTTAAATAAAGACATGATTTTGGCTGGAACTAGAAGGATGGAAAAATAAAAGCTGTTTCTATGGTCTAGGCAGTTCCTGTGTAGCTTAACTCATCTTATGTATTTTTAATATGCCTGATGCCACACAGACTGTGAGACACATTTTCTAGAAGAGACTCAATATTTTGTGCCTCATATGTTTGTCTGTCTTACTTGCAGGTCTGAATGGAAATGTACCTTCTGCAAATGAAGACGTGCCCCAGCCATTTTTAAAAAAATTTTTGGGAGCAAAGAATGGCCTCAGCAATTGCAGAGATCTTCTCTGAGATCTTTTCTTGTTGGAAATACTCAGGAATTCTATTTTTATTTTTTTAATGCTTAAACAGCACCAGCTCTATCTCATTAATGTTCCAATACAGCCAAAGGTACTGCTAAGCCTAGCAACCCATAAGTCTAGAAAGGTTAAGGCCTACCAGTTTCTACAGCCAACAGTAGACAAGAAAAAGATTTGGTTATCATTACAGCCAGAAACCTTTAACATCCCCAGGAACTCATTTACAGCTGGGTCAACAGGGGGCAGATTTTGGCATGAATCCAGGGTGAGTCTCAAATTCATATCTATGTGACTATAGGTAGATATATTTATCACTCTGCCACAGCACCCCAATCTAATATTGAACTAAAGCACATTTGGCCACTTAGATGATTTCAAATAGTTTAGTGTTGTTGATGCATGACTAAAACTGTGCCTCTTATTCTAATATCAGTTGTTAAACTGCACTCAAGTCAATAATTATTAAATCCCTAATCATTTGCTGGGGAGTTGAAAGGAAGATAGTAAAATTCTAGTTGCCAGGGTGCCTAAGGACCAGAGTAATACAAAAGCAGATTAAATAGCCCCCTTCTGCACATAGATTTAGCTGCACATGAAAAATGTTAGTGATAGTCATTATTTGTGGTATGGCAAAGCCCTGAGCAGGAGCTTGGCACCATTGTGCAATCCCATGGTGCAATCACACAGTAACAGACAGTTCCTGACCCACAATATGTACAATTTACAATCTTTAGACCTTGGAGTGGAAATTTTTAGGCACAGAAGAGTTGTTTTGAACTGGGTCGCACAAAAATAAAATTACTCCTGGAACAGAATGAGGACCCCTCTACACATGCAGGTAAAGGTGCAATGGGAACTAATGTGCAATCTACATAACTGAGCCTTCTGCTATGCTATGCATGCATGGCAGGAGGCATGATTGTGGGAGTGCAAATCAGATCCTATCATGTCTTATTGTCGGTGCAGGGGGAGCCTGATCCCGTGCAAGAAAAAAGTTCCAGTGGCTGCGATCCCCCAGCTGTGGAGGTGTGTGGGGTGTCCTCTCTGCCTAGGGGCCCTGTCAGCTAATGGGGCTCCCAGTTGTCGGGCCATGTGCTCCCGTGTCTGGTAGCCAGCATCAGCTGGGAGCATTCAGGCTTGAGGGTGCACAATCAGAGCTCTGATTGGCTGATGGGGCTTCAAGCTGCGGGAGGCACAGGCTACACATGCAAATTAAAGCTGGATAGAAACCAGCTATAAATTTAGTACACATTTTCCAGCAATACCCTCATATCTGGTTAGACCTTTTTAAGGCACCATACTTAATTTGCATGTGTAGCCAGTCTGAATTAATTGTGCAATTAATCAGGTAATTGCTTAATACATTTAACATGTAGAGGAGGCCTAAGAGCATGATCTTGCCAATGCTTAGGCATAGCATAACATTGTTTCTGTGGGGCATAAATATAGTGGATCTGTTAAATTACTGACCTACTGTCCCTCCTTTGATTCAGCACCCAATTAAGGCAGTAAGTCAAAGGAAGGACAGTGGGTAGGGCTGTTAAAACATAACTTCTATTTCTCCATAATCTCCATGTTTGGAGACACCACAACTGTAGCCAGTAAGTTGCTAAGCAGGAATACCATGGCCTGTGAAAAAGGTCCTCCCCATAGTCCCTAACCTCTTGCATGCAGATCTTGATTCCTTTCACAAGTCAGCCAAAAATGCAGCTGATAATTACTATTTATACGAGCTGAACAATTCTGGTTATCTTAAAGAGCTGTTCATATATACAGTACAGTACTGTATATCTTGCTTGTTAAAACAGGCTTCCCAGAGTCTGCACAATCATTCTAGATATACAGAACATGGAAAAAAAGCTGCATTTGGTCTTCAGGGTCCTTGTTTAATAAAGGGCTGCCATACTCAATGAACTGAGAAATGCAGTTTGTAAAACATGACATTTTTCACTTGGAGTACTGTGTTACTATTAGAAAATGAACCTATTATTTAAGACAAGTAAAGAGCTTTAACTATATGCTATGTTTTCATAGTTAGAAAATCATTCTAGTGTGAATTTTAATAATTTCATGGCATCCTTAATACGTTTCTTGACACTCCTATAAATGCAAGCAATTCAGTTGCTGTTTGTGTTGGTATTGCACTGACACTGAAATAAAACAATACAAATGAAGCATCAGATTCAGCACTAATTTCACAGAAGAAGCTGAAGTTACATCAGGGCTGAATTTGACACAATACTGAAATGATGCTTTTTACTAGATTAAAACAAACAAAATCTCTGTATGTGTTCAAATGCTGACTGATGTCAGGAAATCCTGACTGATGTAAAGGGTTTCTTGTACTTTCACTGCTGGGTGGGTATGTGATTATTTTACTCTAGTTATTATTGAGTCTACTAGTTTGAATGAAAATAAAATGACATGCAAACATGCAATAGTAAAACGTATCCTAACTTTCCTGCTTTTCAGGGAAAAATTCAAAGGAAAGCAAGTTTGTTTCATTGTAATTTACTCCTTGTCACAGAATAAATATAGCATTTCTTCAGGTATAGTTTCTAAAATAAAAATGTACCTTAAGTACTGGGAGATATGCCAAAAGCTCGTTAGTTGTTTCTAGATTTACTGCATGGGAATAATGTGGAAAAAGCCCCACTGCTTTTAGATTTAAATTCAGCAACATATCAAATTTATTCTTATATGGTATACTTGTTCATGACCTCTAGTCTTAAGAAATTTTGTCATGTTTGAAAACTAGTCCCTAGTGGAGCCTGTATCAATGTTAATAGCTAAGAGGTCAATGCAACTGCTAAACAGTTTGTATTACTGTCAGGGTGGTCATGAAAACAACACCTGCTGCATGAGCACTTGGCAGCTGGGTCAACAGGCACTGTGGGAATTTATCAATTTAGGGGGCCACTTGCATAACACTTTGACTGATGAATTGGGAATGACTGGCTTACTGGGTTAAAGCTGCTCTATTATGTATGACTTTCTTTAGGATGGCAGAGGAATTGGCTTCCTGCAGGCTCCAGAAAATAGGCCAAAGATAAACTGAACTATTTTTTCCTTATAAAGTGATATAAAGTGAAACCTCCTTAATGGCCTGTGTTACAGTAAGAAAATGGGAGGGAGGGGGTAGAGGGAAAGAACCCCAAACCAAAAATAAATAAATAAATGAAAACCTTTACAGTTGAAGTGCAATGTTATGTGATTGAAAACAAAAATCCCCAGTTTTTCCATAGTGGCTACAAAGGAGTTTTTGTGGAATACTTTTGTAAAGTGAAACTCTCTAGACTGGCATTTGCAGAGCTTTAATTTCTGTTTAGTATCTCTTATGGGAATAGTAACTGCATGTGGCTAGGTAAACAAGATAAGAATTTTGCATTCTAAGGCTCAGCGAAACATAATTAGACATTAATTCTACCTTTCCATTCCCTCAAATGACTTAGAGGGATAATAACTTTTTGAACAGAAGAGGATCATATGGCTGGCCTGGACGCATTCACCGGTAAAATGGCTCATTTTATTAATAACTTGTTAAAGTCTTTTAACAAGTAATTTCAGAGCATATCTATAGAACAGCACAAGGTTCTCTCCTCTGATTAATGAAGATCTCCCAAGAATGATACGTCTTATTCAATATTTTTCTTAAAAATGACAAATGAATGTCATCTGTGATAAATTAAAAACATGACTGCTGATGTTCCTGAAAAAGAGTCCCTTGAATTAATTTTGAAGCATCTGAATTAGATGAGGATAAAATCCTTCACTGTTTGGCATCAGTGCACTGATATATATACTAATATATGGTCCAGGTTTTGCAAGGGTAGAGGAGGGTCAGGAGAATGATGGCTTTGTATACCTTCAATTTCATCAACATTCTGATGCCTCTGTGGTATATCAGTGATATATTATTTTCCTATCACAAATCCTAGAAGACGGCAATTAAGGACTGGGACATAGTCATAAAGGAAGATAGAGGGATGGTTAAGGTTCAGTCCAATGGAAAGCAGAAACTATGGCTGCTTTTTCAAAAACCCAGCTGGCATTTGGAAATCCAGAACTATAGGGCACCTTACATGAGATGGACCTCTGCTCCAATGCATGTTAATTAGCACACATTGGAGCAGACTCGATTAATTTAATCTGCTGCAAGTCTGCTGGAGCATTAAACTACCCCTGCCACCATTTTGGAGCATGGGACACCGAATACATGTGAAGCTGTGGGCACTTTAATTAGAGTGGTTCTCAGAGCTCCTTTAATTAAAATGTCCCCCTCTCCACACTGGAGCACTGTATAGATGCCCACAGAGGGCAGTAGGAGGCATTCCCTTCCTATGTCCTTATGGAGCAATTGACTAGGCATCACATACTGCCCTCCTATAAAAATGAAAGGAATTCAGGAACCACCCAGGCCAAATGTTCATTTAATTTGAAATCCTGTATCTGATAGTGGCAAATAATGGTGTTTCAGAGAAAGGAAGCACCTTAAGTCTTCTGTGATGAGCAAAGACAACATGCCAAAGTATACTGCCTTTCTTCCTAATTGCACACATTGTTTGGCCCAGGTCCTGAAGCATAAGATGTGTTCCTTCCACCACAACCTTTTAAAAGCTTAGCTAGTAAAACTGAGGAGGAGGAGGATCTATATACAAATGTCTTTTCAGTAGCCTACACTGCTCTTGGCTTCAGTGATCGCTTTGCCAGTGAGCTCAATAAGTTGATTTTGGATTCTTCAGTTTTGGAAGGTACGGCCTTTTAATTTATTCAAACTGTTTCCATTGGTCATTGCAGTTAGGGACAGTAAGTGGCAATGCCCATATTACCTTCCTTAAACTATTCCAGACTAAACTCTTTCCAAATGTCTGGTCATTTTCATTGCTCTTCTCTGAATCTGTTTTATTTTATAGTCTCACAGGAGATAACGGGAGATGACATTATATAGTTATCTGTGTGTGTGTGTTGTCCTTTGCGGGTGAAGATGACTGCATCCAGCAGGGTGGGGGGAGGGGGGAAGGGAAGAAGAGAGAAAAGAAATGGGAAAGAAACAGAGAGGGAGAAAAGAGAAAAGGAGAAAAAAGGAAAAAGGAGAAAAGAGATACAGGAAAGAGAAAGGAAGGGGTGGAGGCTAGGCCATGTGGGTACGTAGGTGACTCATAAGCCTGATCTTTGCCTTGAACAATCTGCTGCAGGAAAGTGATGAGGATTGGGTATGAGAAGTCTTTGTTTTCCTGGCCATGCGTTTCCTCATTGCTTCTGCCATCCATTGCTGTTTGAAGGCTAGTGCTCCATTCTAGACTGATTCATAGATTCATAGACATAGGGTCAGAAGGGACCTTGCGGATCTTCTAGTCTGACCCCCTGCCCTGGGCAGGAGAGAAAACTGGGCTGAAATGACCCCAGCCAGGTAATTGTCAAGCCTCCTCTTAAAGACCCTGATGCCTACACAGTCAGATGGATGGCAGATTGGCTGAAGGGTCATACTCAGAGGGTGGTGGTGGATGGGTCATATTCAACCTGGGGAGAAGTGGGCAGCGGAGTGTCCCAGGACTCGGTCCTTGGGCCCGTGCTGTTCAATTTCTTTATCAGCGATTTGGATGATGGGGTGAAAAGCACCCTGTTTAAATTCGCTGATGATACCAAATTTGGGGTGAGGTGAGCACACTAGTAGGGAGGGAAAGACTGTAGCAAGACTTGGATAGGTTACAGGGGTGGGCTAGCAAAAACAGGATGCGGTTCAACACTGACAAGTGCAGGGTGCTGCACTTGGGGAGTAGTAACCAGCAGCACACTTATAAGATGGGTAACTCCATTCTTGAGAGCACGGAGGCAGAAAGGGATCTTGGAGTCATTATTGACTGCAAGATGAACATGGGCCGACAATGCGAGGTCACGGTTGGCAGGGCTAACCGGACCTTGTCGTGCATCCACAGGTGCATCTCTAGCAGGGCCAAGGAGGTGATCCTCCCCCTCTATGTGACACTGGTCAGGCCACAGCTGGAGTACTGTGTCCAGTTCTGTGTGCCCCACTTCAGGAGGGATGTGGACAACATTGAGAGGGTCCAGAGGAGGGCCACCCAAATGATCCGGGGACTACAGGGCAGACCCTACAATGAGAGACTGCGGGACCTGAACTTGTTCAGCCTTCACAAGAGAAGGCTGAGGGGGGACCTGGTGACTGTCTATAAACTCACCGGGGGGACCAGAAGGGTTTGGGAGAGACCTTGTTTCCCGTAGCGCCCCCTGGCATAACAAGGAATAATGGCCACAAGTTGTTGGAGAGGAGGTTTAGATTAGATATCCATAAGAACTGCTTCACAGTTAGGGCGGCTAGGAGCTGGAACCAACTTCCAAGGGAAGTGGTGCTGGCTCCTACCCTGGGGGTCTTTAAGAGGAGGCTTGATGCCTACCTAGCTGGGATGATTTGAGCCCAGTTTTTTTGGGGGGGGTTTTGTCCTGCCCTGGCAGGGAGTTGGACTTGAAGATCTATAAGGTCCCTTCTGACCCTACTTCTATGATTCTATGATCCCCAAGGTAGGAGCCAGCACTACTTCCCTTGGAAGTTGGTTCCAGATCCTAGCCACCCTGACTGTGAAGTAATGCCTTCTAATGTCTAGTCTGACCCTACTCTCAGACAACTTATGGCCGTTATTCCTTGTTACTCTGGGAGGAGCTCGGGGGAACAAGGTCTCTCTCATTCCCTGCTGGTCCGCCCTAGTAAGTTTATAGGTGGCCACCAGGTCCCCCTTCAGCCTTCCTTTTGTGAAGGCTGAACAGGTTAAGGTCCCGTAGCCTTTTCTTGTAGGGTCTGCCCTGCTGTCTCCGGATCATGAGAGTGGCCCTCCTTTGGACCCTCTCAATGCTGTCCACATCCCTCCTGAAGTGCAGCACCCAGAAATGGATGCAGTACTCCAACTGCAGCCTGACCAGTGTCGCATAGATGGGGAGGATCATCTCCTTGGCCCTGCTTGTGATGCACCTGTGGATGCAAGACAAGGTGCGGTTAGCCGTACTGACTGTGTCCTCGCATTGGTGGCCCATGTTCATCTTGGAATCGATAATGACTCCAGGATCGCTTTCTGCCACTGTGCTTTTGAGAAGCGAGTTCCCCAGCCTATAGGTATGCTGCTGGTTCTTACTGCCCAAGTGCAGCACCCTGCACTTGTCAGTATTGAATCCCATCCTATTCTCATTTGCCCACCTGTGTAACCTGTCCAGGTCCAGCCGTATCCTGTCCCTCCATTCCAGTGTGTCCACCTCACCCCAAATCTTGGTGTTGTTTGTGAATTTAAACAGGGTGCTTTTCACCCCCTCATCCAAATCACTAACAAAGAAATTGAACAGTATAGGCCCAAGGACTGAGCCCTGGGGGACTCCACTGCTCACATACCTCCAGGTCGAATATGACTCTTCCACCACCACTCTCTGAGTACGACCCCTCAGCCAATTTACAATCTATCTGACTGTGTAGGCATCAATGCCACAATCACCTAGTTTTTTAATGAGAATGGGGTGGGAGACAGTGTCAAAGGCCTTCCTGAAGTCCGGAAAGACTACATCCACTGCGACACCTGCGTCCAATGATTTTGTGACGTGATCATAGAAGGCAGTCAGGTTGGTCTGACAGGACCTGCCCCTAATGAAACCATGCTGGTTGACCCTGAGAATCATCCCTGCTGCTGGCCCTTCACCTCCAGGATGGACGGTCATGAGCCCTTTGCTCCCATGACTCCGGGTTGATGCTGAAACTCTTTAGGGACACCTTTAAGGTGTCCTTGTATCGCTTCTTTGGTGTGTTGTGAGAGCATACTTCATTCAACAGTTCACCATAGAAGTTCTTTGGCAGATGAGTGTCAAGCAGTCTTAAAAGGTGGCCGGCCCATCTTAGGTGCGCCAGTTTCAGTAGAATGTGAATACTGGGGACAGCTGATCTTCTGAGCACCTCAGTGTCTGGAATTCTGTCCTGCCACTTGTTCTTTACTATCTTTCACAGGCAGCACAGGTGGAAGTGGTTTAGCTTCTTGACATGATGCTGGGAGATGGTCCAGGTTTTGCAAGGGTAGAGGAGGGTCAGGAGAATGATGGCTTTGTATACCTTCAATTTCATCAACATTCTGATGCCTCTGTGGTCCCAGATCAACTTATGGAGTACGCCAAAGGCCACGCTAGTTTTCACTTGTCTCACATTGATTTCATTGTTGATGTGGACAGCACAAGAGAGTGCTGGCTAGATAGACAAACTTATTGACCATCAACAGTTGTTGGCCTTTAACTGAGAAGTGTGGTTCCTGGGGTGTCATGCCAGGTGCAGGTTGAAACATCACTTCGGTCTTCTTTGTGTTAATAGTCTGAATCTGCCGCATGCTGACGAGAAAAGTCCATGGACCATTGCATGTCAGCCTGTGAGCCTGCGCATAACGCACAGTCATTAGCAAAGAGGAAGTTGTGAAGTGTGGCTTTCTGAACTTTGGAGTTTGCTCAGAGCCTGCACAGCTTGAAGATGTTTACATCAGAATGGTTACTTGATCTCCATACCGAGGTCGTCGTCTTAGAAGGCATCCGACAGCATGGCAGAAAATAGCGTGCTGAAGAGGGTAGGTGTGAGCACACAGCCCTGCTTAACACCATTTGTGACAGGAAAGGGGTCAGATCATTTGCTATTCGCAAGGACATGGGCCATCATGCTGTTGTGGAACTGTTGAACCATATTGATGAATTCTCCGGGGCATCCGTAGTTCTTCATGATTTCCCAGAGGCCTTCGTGGTTCACCATGTTGAAGGCTTTGGTTAGGCTGATGAATCTGAGGAGAAGGTTGATGTTCTGTTCCTGGCATTTTTCTTGGAGCTGCCGGGTTGCAAACACCATGTCGGTGGTTGTGTGTCCTTTTCTGAAGCTGCATTGGCTCTCAGGCGCTAGGTCATTTAGATGGTCGGTCAGCCAGTTGAAGAGGACTCTCACAAGTATCTTGTTGGCAGTTGAGGGGACGGAGATACCCCTGTGGTTGTCACAGAGTTGGTAATTTACCTTCCTCTTGTATAGGTGGACGATGGAGGCATCCTTGAATTCTTGAGGGACTACCTCCTGTGCCCACATACTGCAGAAGATCTTGGTTAGTTTCTCCGTTACATCATGATCACTTGATTTGTAGACCTCCTCTGGAATCATGTTGACTTCAAGAGCTTTGCCACTAAATATTTGTTGTATGGCCTTTTGGACTTCTGCGAGTGTAGGTGGAGCTTCAAGCAAAGTGTTGACAGTGATTTCAGGTTGTTTGTGTATGGCATTCGTGTTTATGGAGGAGGTCTGATTGAGGATGGAGCTGAAGTGTTCAGCCCATCTCTGGAGGGATCTGTAGCATGCTAGCAGCGTGGTCCCATCAGCAGACAGCAATGAAGAGGATTTGCAGACCACAGACCGTCTTTAGGGTGTCTAAGAACATCATTGTGTTGTTTCGGTCAGCATAATGCTGGAACTTGTCTGCTTTGTTCTTTGACCATGTATCCTGCATCCCTCGCAACTTGCGTTGAATGCTCTTCTATATTGAGCTATAGGCATGCTTTGCTGATGCTGACTTACAGAGGTAGGCTCTGTGGAGACGTTATTTCTGTTCCAGGAGCTGTTGTATCTCCTTGCCATTTTCACTGAACCAGTCTTGGTGTCTGCGGATGCTTGGTCCCAGGGTCTCAAGAACTGCAGAGTGTATACTTTATGAAGCCACTTCTAGTTGGCTTTGATGGAGCCAGGATAGAGTGGTATTGTGTGAAGCTAATTTTTCAGATGGTTCACAAAAGACAGCTTGGTACTGTCATTTATCAAACCAGCGGTGTTGAGGTGCTTCAGTCCACTTTGTCCTTGTGGATGCCGTCTATTTTGAATCATGATCTTTAGTGAGGAGATGATGAGTTGATGATCAGTCCAGCATTCAGTGCCACACATTGCTTTGGTTACATGGATATCACATCTGTCCTTCCTTTGGATGATGACATAGTTGATAAGATGCCAGTGCTAAGAGTGAGGGTGCATCCACGATATCTTCTTTCAGCTGGGGAGACGGAACACAGTGTTAGTAACCAGGAGCTCATGTTCAGTACATAGTCTAAGCAGGAGAAGATCACTGCTATTGCAGCTTCCAATCCTGTGCTTCCTGATGATGCCATCCCATGCTTGGCTGTCAGAGGTAATCCTGGCATTGAAGTCGCCAAGGAGGATGAGACGGTCAGACTTCAGTACAGCAGTGATCATGGAGTGGAGATAATCATAGAACTGGTTTTTGACTTGGTTGGAGTTGGCCATGGTAGGGGCAAACACACTGATGATAGTGGTAAGGGAGGGGCCATCACCAGAGAGGACTATATCTCCGTTGCTTGGGATTGTAGGGGGACTGTTGGGAAAGCCAAGGCAGAGATGGAACTGGGACTAGCGACCCGGATCAAGGATAACAAGAAATCCTTTTTTAAATGCATAGGGGGTAAAAAGAAGGTTCTGGGTAACATGGAGCCTCTGCAGGACACACTTGGAAATCTGGTAGTTTCATCAGACAACAATACTAACCTAATTAACAATTTCTTTGCCTCCATTTTTCTGAGCAGGGTCAGAAAAAGGTCATCCCCCCACACCAGAATCCCCGATGGTCCCGGGGAGGCACAGCCAGGCCCAGGGTCAGAGAAGACCTAGTCAGGGAACTTCTAGTGGGACTGGATGTATTCAAATCAGCAGGTCCTGATGATCTCCACCCCAGAGTGCTGAGGGAATTAGCAGAGGTCATTGCAGGACCCTGGCACAGCTTTACAAGCACTCATGGTGCTCTGGTGAGGTGCCAGAGGATTGTGGTCTCCATTTTCAAAAAAGGGAGGAAGGAGGACCCAGGAAATTATAGGCCTGTTAGTCTTACCTCGGTCCTGGGGAAGCTCTTTGAGGAAATTATCAAAGAGCACATCTGCGAGGGGCAAACAGGGGAGTGTATGCTTAGGGGCAACCAATATGGGTTCATTAGAGGCAGGTCCTGTCAGACCAACCTGGTGGCCTTCTATGACCAGGTCACAAAATCCTTGGATGCAGGTGTCGCAGTGGACGTAGTCTTTCTGGACTTTTGGAAGGCCTTTGACACTGTCTCTCACCCCATTCTTGTTAAAAAATTAGGAGATTGTGGTGTCAATGCCTACACAGCCAGATGGGACACCAATTGGCTGGAGGGCCCCACCCAGAGAGTGGTGGTGGACGGGTCATTTTCGACCTGGAGGGATGTGGGCAGTGGGGTCCCCCAGGGCTCAGTCCTTGGGCCCACACTGTTCAACATCTTCATCACTGACTTGGATGAGGAGGTGAAAAGCACCTTGTTCAAATTTGCAGATGACACTAAGATGTGGGGAGAAGTCGGCACGCTAGAAGGGAGGGACAGACTGCAATTGGATCTGGACAGGTTACAGGGGTGGGTGGATGAGAATAAGATGGGATTCAATACTGACAAGTGCAAGGTGATGCACCTAGGGAGAAAGAACCAGCAGCATACCTACAGGCTGGGGACCTCCCTGCTCGTCAGTGCAGAGGCAGAAAAGCATCTCGGAGTCATTATAGACTCCAAGATGAACATGGGCCACCAATGTGGGGACGTAGTCAGTATGGCTAACCGCACCTTGTCATGTATCCACAGATGCATCACAGGCAGGTCCAAGGAGGTGATCCTCCCCCTCTATATGACATTGGTCAGGCTGCAGTTGGAGTACTGTGTCCAGTTCTGGGTGCCACACTTCAGGAGGGATGTGGACAACATCTAGAGGGTCCAGAGGAGGGCCACTCACATGATTGGGGGCCATAGGGCAGGCCCTACGAGGAGAGGCTCTGAGCCCTGAACCTGTTCAGCCTCCACAAGAGAAGGTAGACAGGGGATCTGGTGGCTGTCTATAAACTGGCCAAGGGAGACCAGCAGGCAATGGGAGAGTCCCTGCAGAAAGCAGCTGCCAGGGGCCCTGCCAGGGCACTGCTGCCTGCCATAGGCTCTTCTGAGGCCTCCACCCAAATGGAGCTCATGATGGGGTCAGTGGCCCCTTGCCCCCCTGTCTGTGGGGGGAGGACTCAGTAGCATCATGGGGGGGGCTGGTGGTCCCCTTGCCTGTCCCTCCTGTGCACAACCTAGAGCCCTGGAGGAGCAGGTGAGGGAGCTCCAGGCTGAGGTGAGGAGGCTGAGGGAGATCAGGGATGCAGAGGATGAAATTGATGCCTATTTCTGTTCTCTGCAGGCCCAGTTGCCCACAGTACAGCCCCCACAGGAAACGTGTCCAATGGAGGAATGGCAGAAGGTGTCCAAATCCAGAGCTGCTAGGCCTAGAGTGATGGAAGCTCCCCAGTTCACCTGGGAACAGGTTTGATGTCCTGGCGGCTATGATGGAGAAAGACAGAGAAATTGCCTCTGGTGGGGATGATGCCACTCCCCACATGACAAAGAATGGGCAGAGAGCGAACACCAGCAGGAAGAAATGCTGGGTCCTCCTCATCAGACACTCCATCCTATGAGGACGGGAAGGTCCCATCTGCTGGCCTGACCCCATGATGCAAAAGGTCTGCTTCATGCCTGGGGCTCAGGTTAGAGACATCACGGAGAGGATCCCAGCCTACATCTGACCTGCAGACCAGTACCCCATGGTTGTCATCCACGTGGGGATGAGTGACATGGTTAGGGGTAACCCTGACCGCATTATGAAGGATTTCAAGGCTTTGAGGGACAAGCTTAAGGAGACAGGGGCCCAGGGGGTATTCACCTCTCTTCTTCTGGTGAGTAGGTGGGGATGGCGACACAAGGTCTGCATTGGCAAGGTCAACTGGGGTTTATGCAGTTGGTGCTGCCAGGCAGGCCTTGGGTTCCTAGATAAGGACCCATGCTTTTGGGCGGGGGACTTGCTGGGGTGGGATGGGCTTCACCGCTCTCCTAAAGGCAAGCGTGTCTTCTCTTCCAGGTTGGCTGATCTCGTACGGTGAGCTTTAAACTAGCCTCGCCGGGGGAGGGGGCCGCAGGAAGATAAGGAGACATCCCCTGAGCAAGACAGGTGACAAATGCAAGGAGTGCCCAGGTAAGAAACAGGGGTCTGGACAGTCTTCCAAATCGGGGGGTGGCACACGCAGCTCGGCAAGGCCTTAAATGCCTATATACCAATGCTCGTAGTACGGGGAATAAACAGGAGGAACTCGCCCTCAGAATAGCCAGTTCAGACCCAGACATAATAGGGATTACAGAAACATGGTGGGATTCATCCCACAACTGGGCAGTTAGCATTAGGGACTATAGGCTTTATAGGCGGGATAGAGAAGGAAGGAAAGGTGGGGGTGTGGCGCTCTATGTCAAGGAGCAATACATATCCTCTGCCAGCAAAATGGGGTCAGAGGAGGGGCAAGCTGAAGTGCTCTGGGTCAAAATACAAGGTGGCCAAGGGGGAGAGGGATCTAATGGTGGGGGTCTACTACAGACCCCCCAACCAAGGGGGGAATTTTTGGGCCAGCTTGCAGAGGCACTTAAGGCAAGGGATGTAGTTGTCATGGGTGATTTAAATTACCCAGACATCTGCTGGGAGGAACAGTCAGCCAGGTCGGACCATCCCAGGAGGTTCCTGGCTGAGATACAGGACCTCCACTTAATTCAGGAGGTGCACAGTCCCACCAAAGGAAATGCCCTGTTGGACCTGGTTCTGGCCACAGGCGATGATCTGGTAAGGGGCCTCCAGGTTCTTGACCACCTGGGTGATAGCAATCATCGCTTGCTGGAATTCACCATCCAGCACAGGGTGTCAAGGGCCTGCAGCAAGGTGGTAGCCCTAGACTTCAAGAGGGCCAACTTCAATGAGTTGAGGATATTAGTGGGAGAGGTGCTGGGGTTCTTGAGAGCAGGGGAACTCAGTGTCCAAGATGAGTGGTCGTTCCTTAAAGAGACAATACTCAGGGCCCAAGGGGTGACCATCCCAACAAGAAGCAAGTGGGGCAAGAGTGCCCAAAAGCCCCCCTGGCTCACCAAGGGCGTCCGGGAAAGCCTGATTGCCAAAAAGGCGGCGTACATCCAGTGGAAGTGGTCGCTGTCACCAAAGAGGAGTATACCTCCTCTGCTCAGTCCTGTAGGTGGGCTGTCAGGAAAGCTAAGGCAGAAATAGAGCTAGAACTAGCATTCAAAATCAAAGATAATAAAAAGTCCTTTTTCAAATATATAGGGAGGATGAAGAAGGCAAAGGCACTGGGAAATGTGGGGCCCCTGCAAGATCCTCTGGGCAATCTGGTGGTTGCACCAGAGGAGAAAGCAGACCTCTTTAACCAATTCTTCACCTCCATTTTCTTGTGCTGGGACCAGGACTTCCCCACCGTGATGTAAGATGGACTCAAGGGGAATGCCTCCAGACCTCAGGTTGGGGAGGACCAGGTTAGAGAGCTTCTGGAGGGGCTGGACATGTTCAAATCAGCGGGTCCAGATGCTCTCCCCCCAGGGTGTTGAGGGAGCTAGCAGGGGTTATTGCAGGGCCTTTGGCACAGCTTTATGAGCACTCGTGGTGATTGGAAGATAGCCAATGTGGTCCCCATCTTTAAAAAAGGGAGGAGGAAGGACCTGGGCAACTATAGGCCCATCAGTCTTACTTCAATCCTAGGGAAACTCTTTGAGAAGATCATCAAGGAGCACATCTGCAATGGGCCGGCTTCAGGGATGATGCTCAAGGGCAACCAGCACAGTTTCATTAGGGGCAGGTCATATCAGACCAACCTGATTGCCTTTTATGATCAGGTCACAAAAGCATTGGATGCAGGTGTTGCCATGGATGTAGTCTTTCTGGACTTCAGCAAGGCCTTTGACACCATCTCCCACCCCATCCTCATTAAAAAACTAGGCGACTGTGGCATTGATGCCTACACAGTTAGATGGATGGCAGATTGGCTGAAGGCTCATACTCAGAGGGTGGTGGTGGACAGGTCATATTCGACCTGGGGAGAAGTGGGCAGCGGAGTCCCCCAGGGCTCGGTCCTTGGGCCCACGCTGTTCAATTTCTTTATCAGCAATTTGGATGACAGGGTGAAAAGCAACCAGTTTAAATTTGCTGATGATACCAAAATTTGGGGTGAGGTGAGCATGCTAGTAGGGAGGGAAAGACTGCAGGAAGACCTGGATAGGTTACAGGGGTGGGCTAACAAAAACAGGATGCATTTCAATACTGACAAGTACAGGGTGCTGCACTTGGGCAGTAGTAATCAGCAGCACACTTATAGAATGGGAAACTCCCTTCTTGAGAGCACGGAGGCAGAAAGGGATCTTGGAGTCATTATTGACTGCAAGATGAACATGGGCCGACAATGCAAGGTCACGGTTGGCAGGGCTAACCGGACCTTGTTGTACATCCACAGGTGCATCTCTAGCAGGGCCAAGGAGGTGATCCTCCCCCTCTATGCGACACTGGTCAGGCCACAGCTGGAGTACTGTGTCCAGTTCTGTGCGCCCCACTTCAGGAGGGATGTGGACAACATTGAGAGGGTCCAGAGGAGGGCCACCCGCATGATCCGGGGACTACAGGGCAGACCCTACAATGAGAGACTGCGGGACCTGAACTTGTTCAGCCTTCACAAGAGAAGGCTGAGGGGGGACCTGGTGACTGTCTATAAACTCACTAGGGGGGACCAGAAGGGTTTGGGAGAGACCTTGTTTCCCCTAGCGCCCCCTGGCATAACAAGGAATAACGGCCACAAGTTGTTGGAGAGTAGGTTTAGATTAGACATCTGCAAGAACTACTTCACAGTTAGAGCGGCTAGGAGCTGGAACCAACTTCCAAGGGAAGTGGTGCTGGCTCCTACCCTGGGGGTCTTTAAGAGGCTTGATGCCCACCTGGGTGGAGTCATTTGAGCCCAGTTTTTCTCCTGCCCAGGCAGGGGGTCCCTTCCGACCCTACTTCTAGGATTCTATGATTCCTTATTTATTTTTACTTTCTAGTGATGAATACCAAAGAATACCAAAGAATTATCTTAGACCTTAATAAGCAATGCTTTTTACCATATATCTGTGAAGCACATGGCACGACACTCCTATAAAGTTGGGGAATTCTGTTTAGTTTTAGGTTGCTGATGGGGACTGGGTTACTGAGATTAAGGAACAGCAAAGAATTAAACCAATATATCCTGATTCTCAGCATAACACAAGACCATACCTTGCTTCCTCCTACTTTGATGAAGAACATCCAATCCTAAATATTAATGTATTACCATTAATATAAAATATCAGCTTGTTTTAATCCACGCCAAATGTCTAATGATACCTCCTTTTCATTACACAAAAAGGATAGAACTGGAGTAGTTGCCTCAGTATTGTCTTGGTGAAGCTGCATGCACAGGATTCTCTATAGTTTTTATTCTTCCTTTTAATTATTCCCTTTTACCCTGTGGTCATATAACAAACCTGATTACTCTTGGAAGTTCTCCTATGAATGGCCAAACCTGTAGAATTTTCTTTTTGTTTTCATAGTTTGGCCTATTTTGCTTTTAAACTTCCTTGGAACTCCACTAATTTACATTTTATCTCCTATAGTTTAATTTTTTGCATTGGGATTGAGCTGGAATTCTGGTTTTAAAAGATACCTCATTGGCACAGACAACATCTTGAAAACTGACATTTTAACCCTGGTTGTTTTTTCCTATTGTCTCCACCTCCCCGCTTTTTTCATATGCTAGTGCTATGTATGACTACATAATAAGTAGCCTCCAGAATTCTGAGAACTTTCATTTCTTAAATGTTACTAGTAAAGTACTAATATTTGTTAGGATCTCATCTGCTGATCTTAATTCATGGTAATTATGATTATCTACTTTCCCAAGTACAGTTACCACTGGAATCAGCTCTTTCATTGCCAAACATTCTTGTTCAATACCATTTTTATTTAATTTTGTTTGTGGACCTAATTTGATTTATGATTATCTGAAAGACACACCTTCTTGGGTACCTCTGTAGCCTCACCCACACCCATCATCCAGTAAAGCTATAATTGCTAATATTTCCTCTTATATTCATGCATACTGCAGTTGTGTTGTTGACATTTCCACTAGGTGATTCAGTCCAATTTGAACGCTGTTCAACATCTGTCAGCTTTCCTCTGGCTATCAGTTTAAATAATTTCACAAAACCATCTTTATTTTCTTTGCCAGTAGTGTGGTTTTACTTTAGTTATCTCTTCCACATAGCCTGTCCTTTCCCTACAATCATTTGGTCTCATTCAGGACTCACTTGAAAAAGATTATATAGAATAACTAATTTAATATATCCTGTTCAAGAAGGTAAAACTATAACTCTAATACTATAACTCTCAATTAACAGCCTCTTATTTCACTCGGGTTGACTGCCATAGGATTCTAGAAAGTGGTTCTAAAAGCTGTCACACATCCTATTCTTCTCTTGTTGGCTAGATATCAATCAGTGGGGAAGGGTGTTAGAGGAAACACATGGCCTGAGTTTTTGAAGCGGGGCTTTAATAGTGCTGATACTGTAGGTTTCTCTGTGAGGTTGTGGTGGGGGTAGGGACATGAGGGACACATTTTTATTTGAGATGAGATCTGGTTATATAGTGGCTATCATCAAAGGGGATATAATAGATCTCCATACTGAAACCATTAATTTCAGCCACTTGGGGTAAAGGAGCAACTTCATTAGTTGGTAGCAGAAGCACATTTAGTTACCTACCTAAATAGATATGCCATGGTAAGGAAAGCTAGTTCTGTGCATCTAAATTACTATTTTTTAGTAAAAACTTCTATTAAAAATTAAAGCTTTATTCTTCTACAATACTCTTCAGATGTCGAATACTCTCCCTGAGCTCATCAGAAAAGCTACTTCTTTCTCCACATTCATGTAACTCCAGATGACCAGTTTCTACACTGATGCCAAGACACCAGCTGACAGATAACAACAAGGTTAAAAGTAGTCAGGGTCTCTACCATCTATCATCACAACTTTGTGATACCAAACACTATATTATCAAGCTGTCACCAAGTCGTATCTTGACAACTTCACTGGCATGGCACACTCAATTCCCCTCTCCCTTCCCACTGCCAGGTTTAATCTTTGCTTTATTTTCTGTAGACCTAAAGCCCATTGGAAGTGGACATACAACAGGGACACTGAATTCTGCGTGGCTCAGGAGCCACAGGAGCATTGGGTAATGACCAATGGAATGCATGCATGCCATTAGTGTAGTTGTATGTGTTGCATTATCCATGATTGCAGGAAATGCATATGGTTACATAAATAAATAAATATATATATAGACACCCCCTCAAATGTTGAGAATCATTTTCTACAAAGAGCCACAGCTAATGAACCACTTAGGCCTGGGAGTTGCAGTTTGACTGTCACTGATTCACACCTTTAATTTGTATGTTTGTAAAAGTGTCTAGTGTTATAAGAAAGAGTGAGCCTTATAGGAAAACAAATAATGTATTATATCAGTATGGATCTGAACATGGCTGTTTTGCTAATAATGCTTTATATATTACATTTCTCAGGGACACTGATTTTTTTTAAAGTGTGTAACTAATGAGCAACATGCTAGCAATGAATGAGAAATGAGTACTTAAAATGTAATGATGTACTCTTGCTGAAGTGTCCAAGTCCAGTTCACCTAAAAAAATCTTACAGTGATAATAGATTAAAGAAACCTCCAAAGACTTTATCCAAATAAAAGCTATCGGATGTTTCCAACATGCTATGTTTTACCACAATCTATTGCATTTCAAATATATGCCAACAAGCAAAGACAATGTCAACTGCTCTCTGGTCTATTCTCCCCAGAAACCAAACACAATTTTTGCCCCCCTGCCCACACATGAAATAGCTAACCAGGAGTACTGCAATGGGAGGTCTGGCCTTTCAGGTATGTCATTTGGAGACCACCCTACTAGCTGAGGCAACAAGAACACAAAGCCAAGGTCAAACAAGGCAGCCCTTTGTAATTAGATCCTAATAATGGATTTAAGGTGTAAAATTCACTTAAACCCATACACCAACAGACTAAACAGTCCAAAAAAGCTGGACAAGTCTTTCTTTCTTTTTTTTTTCTGTAAAAATGTTTTAATACCAGAAAGCATAAATAAAACACACACACATTGGCTGACAGATTATAGCAGCGTCTTCTTTCTAATTAACTGCACTAGATCTGGGTGGCATAATATTTGCAAATAATTAGCACTGTAGTGTAACTTATACTATCATCCCCCACTTTTATTACTAGTTTCACACCATCATGCAGCATTCCAGTAAAATCCTTCAGAATTTCAGTTTTGCTTAGAAAATATATTACTGTTATAAGCAGTAGAAAAATTATGAAAATTTGAAAGCACAACTTTCTTGATGGTAGCAAGGAAACAGAGAGATGCTGATGAGTAGCTGTTGGGCAGTGGACAGATATTGATGCTACTCGGTTAGATACAGACATTCAAAAAGCCTGAGGTGGAATCGATTTAAGTTATGTGGTTTTCTGTAAGTAGCATAGTTTAGATCAGTAGTGAACAGAACACACGTTCGCTGTTTGGTGAGGTGGGAGGCAAATCCTAGACCAGGTTCTGCTATTTTTAAACCAGTCTATGTATACCAAACTTCTATTCTGTTATCGATATAGACTGGTTTCTGATCATCTATACGTAAAAGTAATGTCTGTACCTGACCAAGAACACTAATTTATGGTAATGTAGCAGCTCTGAGTATAATGTTTTCAGATACCATATTGTTCTCTTGGCAGTCATTGCAAAGAACGTGAAACCATAATAAAGGGCTTGCTGCTTTCATACTGATTGATGCATAAGCAGGTTTAGTCTAAGTTTGACATCTCATTCAGTGTGGTACTTATTACACCCTGGTTGAATAACTTTCATTTTCTCACTGTTTCACCCCTTACTTGACCTATATGTACTACTGCCTGACTAAAGGGACAAAGAAAACAAGGAGCAAAATGGTCAACTTAAATACACAGTAAGGGTCACTCCCATATGGCCTTCTATGTATGTAGGGGGAAATAGAAGTGTGAGTGTGTGTGTGTGTGTGTGTGTAGTTCACTGTAACATCAAATTTCATAAAGGCTTATAGAAGCAATGATAGGAGGTAAAACTGTGAAGAAAGTAAGACTGGAATTGACCAGGGAATAGACAGAATCCACTATCAGGTCCTTCTGCCTCGCTAACAGCATCAGATTTGGTTTCTAAAGCAGCATCTAGACAATGCAGCTTAAGTACTGCTTTGTTGATACACATCTGTTGAACCATGTCCATGTGCAATTACTTCAGTATCTTGCATAACACAGGGTGTCTACACATTCATTAATAAGCCATTAAGTTTAGTACAGGTACTAACTTAATGTGCTGTAATCGGTGCTACTGCTCTGTAGCACAGACAAATGCTTTTATGTGACACTAATGCATAGTGGATTAATTCTACTGCACATTACCATGGTTTTTGCCTGTTGTGCTAATGAGCAGTAGAATTACTCTACTGTGGTGTTAGCATCTCATGTAGATGCACTCTCTGTGGTTAGTTTTGGGCAGCAGGATCTTACAGTAGAATTTGGTCATTTCTCCACTGGGGACAGGATAGCTTCAGCAATGGGCACGAAGGCTAAGTATAGATAGTCAAAAAGCCTGAGGCTGAACTGATTTAATCTTCACGGGTTAGTCTAAACTGTGTAGATTGAACAGATAAGCAGGTGAACAGACATTCACTTTTGATTCTAGAAATGCAGCCATATGCCTGCAGTGGCCCAGACTAGAAGCTGGGGGGAGGGTGCTAGAGTATGCCTCCCTGCTGAATTGTAGCAGACAGCTTGGGCCAAGGCTATCCCTCCTACCTTGCAAGAGTGGGGGGAACAGGTTTGCAGGCGGAGGTGCAAAGCATCCTGGAATGCTAGGGGACTGATTTACATTGAATCTTTAGAGGATCTGGACAGAAGTTCAATAAACCAATTTAACCTAAATCAGGTAAGTCTGATGCTATATCCATCCAGGTTCATCTTAAACTGGTTTTGGCCATTTTGAAAGTGATTTATGTGCACTGAACTTCTGTTGTGTTACAGATTTGAATCGATTTTCAATCACTTATATGGGTTTATGTGTAATTTCTGTCCCTAGCCTAATAGTTCAGAATCCCAGAATAATTTCCACTGATAGTAGTGCAAATAGTTGTACAATAAATATAGGAGTCTGGATCTACCATAAATGTATATGAGCCTAGCCTGACAGAGGACAATGCTAGAATCCAAGAAAGATATAGATTACCTTTGAGAATAAAATGAGAGCAATGATTACCTTTTTGGGTCAACAATCTTGTAGAGTTTCCCATTCTGAGACTGTGTCATGCTTTTACTGCTTGATAAAATGTACACTTCACCTATTAAAGAAACAAATACAGTAAATACATGTGTTTTCCTAACATTTCTGACTAGAAAGAGGTACTTAGCCATATTAGTCTGAAGTCAGGCAGAAGGCAGGGTAGATTTTCACCTTACAGACTAACTAAAATCAGAAATGCCACAGCTTTCCATCTTCAGAGCATCTAGTGAATTAAACCATAACTTGAGAAAGCATATGTATTTCTGCTTTAATTAGTTTATAGGTGGAAATCTACCATGCCTTTTTCCTAACATTTCTGACAGAGTTAACTATAAGATGGATGAGAAAAGCCTCATGAATTGAAAAACACTCAGTACTGCAAATACTGCATTTTAATCAGTAAAGTGTGATATGCTTTGCAATGTGCTTCCAGGAAGCTTTTTTCATACTTTTGTTTTTTATTTAAGCTGTACAAAAACTGTCATTGTGAGAGGGCTATAGATGGTGCCTCTACCAATTCATGCTCATACTCACTGGTTATCCCTATATAAATGTTAACAAGTAGAGAGAACTACACAACAGAGAATATTAGGCAGCAGTATAATGGCCATGAAGTTGATTTGCAGCAATTAAATGCCTACTCTACTCCTGTGTGGTAAGCATGTCATTATGTAAGATTTACAATATAATAAGAAATTTAATCTATTTTACCTAATTCATCTTCTCCAAATCCCAAGATGGGGCCTGTGAAGAAGCCTCTACATGAACCACTGTTCCCAAGACAAAGAGGCTTCTCTTGCCACTGTTTGGTCACAGGACTCTGCTGTAGTGTTAAAAAATTGCTGTAATAAAAATACACAGAGTGAAGTGTTATTTGAAATGAAAGTGCAAATTGTCCAGAATATTTTTTCCCTGGGTACATCTATAAGCTAAATCACAGTATAATTTCCCACCTGGCTATAGTATAAAAATATAGCAAAACATTCCCCTTTGTGCCACCCTTGCCACATTTGAAAAATACTAAAACGATGTTAGGGGTGAACCCACATTTCATACATACAGATTCAAAATATGCTTACAAATATTTCATTTGCCTTGGGGTACTAAGGTACGTTGTGTGAGAGCCACAACTATTCATTCGGAAGGTATCACATTTTTTCTCCATCAGTTATATGTCTCCCTAAGATCTGGGATGCTTTCAAAACTGAATTGTTAATCACGTGGACCCCAATTTTGAAAATATCTTGGCATCCGTATTCCCATTTCAAGCTCTTCCTGAGACTTGGCAAGTTGCCTGCTGTTATTTCTTTGAATGCCATGATCCAGAAAGACAAGTCCCTAACCTTTACAAACCTGGATTTTTACATATAGCATTGCCACATTTCTGGGATGCCCAAAATAATACAAGTCATTGCTGCATTATGTTGGAATTGCTTAACTGAGTATACTTCCTAATAAGTACTTTTGCCTTAGACTGTGATTTTTAAGATACCTACCCATTGCGGTCTCCAAATACATAACTTCCATAAAGTCTTTCGGACTGGCAGCCCCGGTATACAAATCCACCAACCAGTGGTCCACTACTGAATGGTTTGAATTCTAGAAGTGAAGGTTCACTTTCTAAAAAGGAACTAGCATAGTATTAGATCAAATGCAAATTCATATATTCAAAACAGTTATGCAAATGTTACTCTAAGAAGAAAACAGGTTGTTGCTGTTTGAATTGTACTAATGATGAAACACATCATGTACTAGACAAAAAATGGAGCATATAGAAAGCCACAAAATTGCAAATAACATTTTAATGTGATTTTTCTTAGAAGAGGGGACGTCCCATAAAAGAGGGTCATAACCTAACTTTATTCCAAAGGCCAAGTCAGTGCAGCCCAAGGGATTGTATTCTAGTCCTAGTAAAATTAATGGAAGGCCTGCTATGGAGTTTTATGTGCCCAGGATTGAGTCCATAGAATAGATCTGTTACACTTCAGTGTTATAAATAATATAATATAATAAGGGGAACATCTTCAAAAATGCTTAAGTTCCTGTAGGAACACTTCTAGCTAGACTCATTCTTTGAAATCCATTCATAGCTTTTGAAAATCTCCTCTAAAAATGCCTTCTTATGGAATAAGCTTGTGTTGTACAGCATTGTGCATCAGCATTGCTGGCTAAAGTCTTTCATGATGCAGCAGCTTCAAGGTAGTTACTATGGTTGACATCACTTGCACATTTTTGTTTTACAGAACCGTGCTGTTTGGGTATATCAGATAATCTCCTCAAGGAAGTTACTATGTACCATGTTTACTCAAATATAAGGTGAACCTGAATATAAGAGGACCCATCCATAACCAGATTTTATATATGGAAAATTTACATTTTCCCCCCTAATTTTCTGGGTATAGAATCTAAGTATTGGAGGTTGTCTTGAAACCTCCCTTATTACTACAGCAGGGAAAGCTGTGGCTGAAGATGGGTTAGGTGGCTCTTCTGCCCTGTACCTCACTCTTTTCTTCCCCCTATACCATTCCTGTGTGCCCCCCCTCCAACTCCCCACAGCCTCGCCCCACTCCACCAGTCTCTGCCTCTTCTCCTCCGGGTCCCTCCAGTCTCTGCTCCTTCCCACCCCAGCTCCTCAGACTCCGCCTCTTGCTCTTCTGTCCCTCCCCTTACTATCAGGATGCTCTGTTCTGGAGCACAACACGTGGAAGCTCAACCTTCTCCTGGCCTTGCAGTAGTTTTGCCTGGGAAAGACACCAACCCAGCTGTGCCTGGCATTAAGGGGAGAGAAAAGATGGCAGTGGAGCAGAAGATGCAGAGGGGTGGGACAGGAGGCTGCTTTGGGGCTGACTGTGGCCCTGACTTGGGCTCAAGGACTGAGTCACAGCCCGGCCACCTGCTCCCCTCTTCACTTCATATGCAAATCTAAGACGAAGAACATTTTTCCCCAGGCTGACTGAGGGAAAAATCTCATTTTATATCCACATGAATATGGTAAATGTTCCCATATATGCAATCAACATATATTTAAGGACTAGTTAGGTTAAAAGCAAGCTGCAATTTTCTTTCTGATTACATAACTTAAATCAAAGTCACAGCTAATAGAATATTTTATTGTTGCAGTTGGAGTGCCATTCACAATCTTTGACAAGTGAATTTTCCAGATTAGGTTGCAAGGTAAGGAATGAAATTATTCAAGACATGAGAAGAAATGGTGGGCTCCTTTTTCTTTAAGCAGTTAACCACAGAATAGTTGTTAATATTGGCAAGCTGTTCTGGATGGACACAATGCCACACCGCAATATTGCTTAGTTTGATCTACAGTAGAGATGCAGTCAAAATTCCATTGGAGCAGTGGTTTACCAGATCCGCTTCAGACCACATTATTCTTTGGTTTGGCCTTTATAAAATGCACGCACAAACTATGTGAAATAAATAAAGCCGAAACAACTGCATCACGCCTTGTGGACTACTACATGAGCCAACACAGCTGCTCTACTTTCAATGTACAGTACCATGCAGGTTGGGGAGGAGTGAGCAAGCCTATCAGTTGAAAGACCTAAATAAACGATGCTGTTACATGCTACACTGCTTTGCACTTTACCACACTGCTCCAGTGAATTTAAAAGCTGTTAAATGTAAGCATTAAATTAAACATTAAATGTATTTTAAAAATATTTAGGAACAATAATTCCAAGTCTGAAGGTAATGCACAACTGCTAGAATACAAGTCTCCTGGTATATGTCTACTGTTATAATCTATGAAGTCTTATTATGTTACACTTTTTCAATGTTGAGGGTTTTTAGTGAAATTTAAACAGAGTTCAGTAATTCCCCTATTTGGTTGTGCTTTGTTTTTGTGTGTCTAATTTAATTCCATTAAAGGAGGTACCCTGCCTTAGGCTTAAATTCTGTATCTTAAAAGGTTACTTGTGAATGAGTAAGCATACATTTTCATCACTTCCTGATCATCCAGGAAATTTTCTTTATGAGCAGTCACAACTGGCAAGAAACAGCTAACAGATCTCTGGAAGACTATTGGTGCATTTCATGAAACTTATTTACACAATTCTTTATACTAAGATATAGACATCATAATAATTGTACTTGTTGATCTTTCTTAGGTTCCCTATTATATTTACAATATTTCTTTTTATCTGCATTTTTTCTACTGTGGTGTTAGTATGCATTTATCTTTCCAACCCCCCTTGAAAGGGTCTTTTTCATAATAGGTTTTACACTGGATAAAACTTACCATAATCTTTACCCTTTATTATCTGTAAGATTCTTGCAGAAGATCTGTTCTTTCCATTTGAGTCAGAGCAAAGTATTGTTAAATTGATATTTGCATCTATTGGGTGGCGATCCACAGCACACCTGAGAAGCAAAATCAGGTTGGAAAAAATATGTCATATGAACTGACAAGTGAAAAGGTAGCCCCAGTTCTTTTACTAATAATTGCTTCTTGGCCTGATGGCCTAAGACCAATGTGTGGCCTTTTTTTGGAGGACTATTGTCTCTTTGTGGTTCAGAGCTTTTTTTTCAGAGGAGCCTTCTACACACTTGCCCAGATCACAGACAGAACAGTTTTATACATAAGAGATTTTGGTGACCCTCCTCCAAGACCTTCTGTATCTTTTGTAGCACTTGCAGCCTATGTTTTATATTAATTGTTGATAATTGAATTTAAATTAATTCTACTTAACAAAAAAATGAAGTTATTGGTACATTAACCAGCTGTCATTCTGCCAACCTGCATACTTGATTCTTATTGCAAAGAAGGGTTTGACTTTTAGAAAGGGAGCAAAGAACCAACCCCTTTTTTAAAAAACAACTTGAGTTTCTTATTTTTTCAAAGCATGGGCTGAAATGTTACAGTTAGAGTACCACCCACCCAATTCATTGAACTGTGCTTTCCTCTTTATTTTATTTAGATTGCACCAGATGGTTTAGTTTGTTTTCCACTTGTCTGTCTTTCTGTGCTGAAAAAAGTTTGTTTTTTAACCTTAGTCTCAACTATTATTTGCCATTTCTTCATTTTGAGTTTAATTGTCAAAGTTCTATTTTCTTTCATAAAGTTAACAGGTTCTGTTATTTTAAAATACTTTTTTGTCACTTTGGAACAAGATGTAGTGCCTTTTTGTGCCTTAATTTTGTGCCTTTCCCCCCCTATATGTTTGAAATTGAAAGCATAATTAATCAATTTGCCTAAGGCCACAGAAAAAGCTGGGTATAGAAGAAGTAGTAATAGTATTTACAATTTTTGCTACAACAGTACAAAAATGAACAATAAATACTATAGATAATAAAATAATATTTGTAAAATTTATATTTTTGGCTGAAAGCATTCAATAATATAAACCATTCTATCAGTTTACACAAAATTAAAAAAGAACATAGTGTATGGTGATATAAAAAGGTAAAATGAAGCAGTGGACAATAGAATGAAGCAGAAGAGTTCTACTTGATTTTGGCTTTTATTCTTTGTGCAAATAAAGCAAATACACCTTCAGAGTATAGGACGGGCTCTGAGTTGTTTACAGAAAAGCCAGATATTTTTTCATTAGCTCAGCATTTAAAATTTTCCCATTAATGGAGAGATCTGTCTTGCTCTTATTTCTTCAAAGAACGAACAAGACCACAAATAGTAATTTAAGTAATCTCTCTCATTCCTCCCCAAAGAACGTATTCTGTCTGAATATGAAGACCAGTACTGGCTAACTATGAATCTCAGTCTAGTATGACCTCTCATTGTTTGTAGTTTTGTACCCCAGACAGGTTTCTAGGCCAAAGGAGACCTTTGTTAATCTTAAAAAAGGGAAGTTTGAGAAAGTCTCACTGGCATAATTCTTAAATTTATGTCTTGTTTTAAATTTAGGGGAAATATTAGGTCAGTGACTCCCATTACTTTTCCCAGGCCATTTGTCTGGGTGCAGAATATGGCACTTCCTGCATTTCATCTCCATGTTTAGCCTACTAGACAAATGCTGCCATCAGCGAGTTATCTTCACAGATATTATAAACATTGTTTTCAAATCAAGTTAAAATGCTCGACTAAAATTCCAGCATCTTAAAAATACAGGCAGATACTAATGTGCTCACTTGTGCTCTTGTGCATGGTCTCTCTCTCACTTTGAAGAAAAGTTACACTTTGGCCCAAATACATTTTCTATCTTTCATACTGATTTATTATGACAGCAGCAGTACCAAGTACCTTAAACTGTCCTAGAAAAGTGCCTCAAACTTTATCACAAAGCAACTCATTTTTAAGTGCACAAGAAACTACATCAGCTTCCATAACCTTTCAATCCTTAGGATGTGAATTAGTCTCAAATTTGCTGGATTTTTTTCTTATTTGCTCATGTATTTGATAGGGACAGAGGCTGCTATTTTATGTATGCTGTTTTCAACATAGTTTGCAAAAACATGAAATTATCCTGGCCTTCATTTGAACTAGTTACCTAAGGTCACAGATGACAACCTCCTTTATCCCAGGACTCATAAGGAAATGGATTACTTAGTTATGAAGAAACAATACATTTCACTGCCCACTAGTTATAAATCTAATGCCTCCATCTGACCTGATGAGGAGGGCTATGGTACACAGGCCCAAACTCACAGAGATGCTTTTTAGGATCTTTAAGTCAACGTTTGCTGCCTAAGCCTAATATTCTGGACTGATTTCTTCCGCCTTCTGTGTGTGAGTTCTGATTTCAATAGAAACATGTATAAAACAGCTGAAAGCAGAATTTATCCTGGCACTAACCAAGTATGGTGAGCATCAATATGTAGAACAATGATGAATAAATGTAATTTACTTACCTGCCTGGATTGTGGAGTCCATGTGCAAAAATTTCAGGAGGTTGATTGGTGCTGTTAAAATGTGGATTGCTTTGTGGTATGGAATAAGGCACATTGCACAAATCAGTATTGACATCCAGACGTAATACGGAACCTGTAAAATCACTGAGAAAGTTGGAGGATAACACAATTGATTTTAAAAAGTATTTCAGCCAATACAGTTTATTTATGCAGTATTCAAATGAACTAACAAATGGAATTACACACTTCAATGAACCGTATGTAGATCTTTGAGCAATAAGAGTCATAAGAGTTGTCACACTGGAACTGACCAAAGGTCCATTGTTCTTTATACGAACTTCCTGGAATTCTTTTAACATACCTTTATGAAACAATCTGTTGATATTGCAAATTTCTAACTCTTATATTTCAGAGTATAACTTTTTTAGAGTATTAGATCATTGTTATGTGTTATCCCGGTTTTTTTGGTCCTGCTACCGTTCAAATTAAAGCTGGATAGAAACCAGCTATAGAGTTGCTACACATTTTCAAGCACTAACTTTATACCTGGTTGGCTCTTTATATAGCTGGATAGTTATTGCTATTGTGTGGTAATTACTTTGCAGGTGTGGGTGGTCTAAATTTATTGCATGATTAACCAGTAATTGTGTGATAATTACTTTGCAGCCAGTTCCAAAGATTAATTATGCATTATGTAAAAAATCCCTTTTGCCTATTTATTGGATTTTTTAAAGAAAATGTTAAGGTTGGTTAGCAGTCAACCAGCATTATTTTGTTGCAGAAAATTGGAGGAGGAAAAAAAGATTTTCTCATAACATATGGCAGGAGGAACTGTGAGAGTGGAGCAGTATGAAGAAAATAGGAATGAAGTTACTCAGTTGTATGTAAAAGAATGAAAACTCATTTGCACTTAGTGTTTATATTCAAACTTTTCTGCATTAGGCTCCATTATTTTTATAGGCGTTTAAAATAAAGCTTCTGAATTGTTCTTCAGCTCTGCCATTGATAACATGCTTGCTGTAGAAGCACTAAGACACTTACTGTCCCACTGAGCTGCAGAAGCCTCTGAATGTATTGCCTCCTCTCTGCTTTGTCTAGATGCAATACAACACTTATTCAAAATGACAACAAATTTGTACCAAGTGGAGCTTAGAGCAATGCAACAAAGGCCCAAACAAGTGGCAAAGATATAAAGCCAAAGGTAGAAATGATATTGTTTCTTTAGCTATTTGGATAGGCTCCCATGTGGTTCAGGTCTATAATTTACAATGGTATATGGTTGTTGGAGAAACAAAGTTCATAACACATTTGTGTCTCTATTTTCTTCATGTTGGTCATACTGGAGAAAAATTGTTTAGTGGAATGAGTCCTTCCTGCCTTTAAATGTAATCACAACTACTGGTGACAACTTTAATTAAATGCTTTGGTAATACATGTGTGGGAAGAGACTTATTTCAAGTACAAGAATATACTGAAAATACAGTTCCGCGTAATAAGATTTAGCCCTAACTGGGATTTTCTGTAACCTCATAACTACAGTTTGCAGTTAGACAGTTTGGATTCTGTTTCCACTCACAGGATTACCCGGGTGTGTGTGTACCTGCCAGAAGTAACGAAGAGGAAGATAGCAGTCCTCTCACCCTCCCACCTTTTAGCTGAAGAACATCATGACTAAGGGATTTGCCCAGACTGCTGGAAACCAGGTTCTAGCCCCAGTTCCCCCCCGCAAAGAGATTTGCGTATATCTCCTGCCTCCCAGCAAAATACTCTTAAGCACAGGGCAGCCAAGAGCAGGAGATATGTGAAGCCAAGAGAAAGATAAGAAAGCAGAGCCCATCTGGTTCAGGACATGGATGATATCATGGTAGGGAGGGTCCTCTGGGTTTTGACCCTGGTTCCTAATAGGCTTTCTGCATCTTGCATTTAATATTGAACTGGGCAAGCAGCAATGGTTCAGCCTCCACTAAGGGCAGGAGCCAGGGCAGGAACCTGAAACAAGGGCTCACTCCCTTCCAGAGTATCATCCTTCTCAGTAAGTCACCCTGAGTTCTGACAACTTGCTTTTTGTTCCTTCCTGGCCCCACATATCTGACTATCTCTACTCCCCAGTAGGTCTGGTTCAGAAGGACTGGAAAGTGCTTAGGCAATGCCTAAGCCTGGTTGTTAGACCATTTTGCTAAGGAGCCAGAGATGCAGGTTCAAACTTCTGTGTGTTTGCAGGGCCTAAAGCAGTAATTTTCACCCAGGATGTAGTGGCCCGTGGGGTGCCTTGAGATTCTTCCAAGGGCGCCACACAATGTTAACATGGTTAGGTATGCAAACATGGTTCACAAGACCCAGAAATTTTTAATAAGAGTGCATAGTGTTAAAAACATTCTGCCTTGTAGTGGTCTTTGGTCTAGGAAGGCTTTCTTCTTCTGTCATACACCTGGTTTTGGTTTTTCTGTGACCACAGGAAAACTATATCGTTCTGGGACTTCCCTGACATTACCTGTATGCCCAGGTGATTCAATTTCATTAGAGAGCCTATGCAACCATAGTATAGTCTTCTGACTTCTGAGTATGCTCATAAGGAAAGAGCAGTGCAAATACAGCTACACAGAATCCAAGCTGTGCAAAATTGCCAAAAAATCCAGTTTTGTGGTAAGTATAAATAAAATCTTGCTTGTCTAACTCATGTACAACAGAATTAAATAAAGTAAGGTGAGTCGAGTTTACCCTTATGAGTTTACTGGTGAGTGACTACAATGTTGGTTGACTCCAGTGACCTATCCTCATGATTATCTAAAGGCACAAAACAATTAAAAAAAAGACTGGGCATTTTTAATCTATTGGTAATTTTTGTACCTTAAACCGTCCATCTCCTCCATATCATCCAGAGTGATCATGCCATCACCCAGGAAAATGTATAAGAATCCATCTGGACCAAATAGAAGCTGTCCTCCTAGATGTTTTCGATGTAGTTCTGCTACTTCTAGAAACATTCTTGCTGTTCTCATATCAACTTGGTGTGGATTTTTCCTGCAGTATAAAGATATAAAAATAATTCTTGTATCTCTGCTACTATTATTTCCCACAGTTAATAAACTTAAATTAATGAATGACACTGTAAGGAACAGCCATTGTAACCCAGAAATTTATGTTTTCCAGAAGTCATGCAAATGATACTACACAGGATATATATACACAGTAACTTGGAAACCACTCTAATACAAATGACAATGGCAGCATATAAAATAAGAAAATAAGGCAATAGGCTCACTGCTGTTTTAAAACTATTGCTTGAAATAAACCCAGTGGAATTTGAGAAAGTTCCTAGATATGCCAGATGATATACCAGTTGACTGTTCATTTAAAAAAGTAAGAAAAATCCCAAATAAAATTAGATGATAAAACTGAGTTTGGGATGTTTAGACTTTTACCGATACCTGGATACTGTGTACTCTACAACCCGAAGGATGTGGTCATGAGGTCCAATGGCCCATCTCTCTTGGTTGGTGGTATAAGACACATACAACTTTCCATTTTTCTTGTAATTGGGATGGAATGCAAGGCTTAACAGTCCTCTTTCATCTCCTCCCTGCAGTCAAATGAAAAACGCAAAGAATTGTGAAGTTAATTATGTTCTTTATTGTGTTTCAGTTGAAACCCACCAAAAGTCTCTCTTTCTTTCTTGTGGATAATCTTTGTCCAAATCTTTTTTTCTCTTCCCTGACTACCGCACAAAAAAAGGATTATAAAACATTTCACTTTGGGGGACCCTGTAAGAGTTGGAACAAGACAATTTTCTTATGTATGCACAGACTCTTATGCCACTTTTGTGGAGTGACTTTTGTATGTAATATTTAGGAAGCCATGAAGACAAGTTTAAGTGCTGTGAAGAATTCTTTGCTAGGTTACTAGGTTGCTTGTAGTTTGCAGAAAACAAATAAAAAGGTCTACAATCAACAGTCACTTCTAATCCAAGTATCCAAAACCTAAAACACAGTGTATGCTGCCAACTCCCACTGTCTTGGCAATATGTTTAGAAAACAGTTAAATTGCTTGTGTAATATGTAAACCTTTGTTTTACCCTGGAGGCAGCTACATCAGTTGTCACAACTATGGTGGTCTGTTCATCATAGCTAGCATACTGTAGGTAATAAGCAGCGTTGGGTCTCTCTGCAGAAAAACCATAGTTTTACATGTGGCCTTTCAGTGGAAAGGTTTTCATTGTTTGTAAAAAAAATAAAAATAGAAAATTTCCAAACAACTTTCTTTTGTTATTATGATTGCCACAAAGATTAGTGCAGTTATATGTTAAGCATCAAGTCCATGTAATGTACTGTGACAATGCAAATACCAGTGTACTTAAATAGAAGGCAATTTACTCTTTTGGCTTCTAAAAATATACTGAGTATTACCAGGGTCTAAATTACATTTTGCTGTCTGAAAGGAGACTATACCATAGATTTGTTTTAGCCCTTTAGGTAATACACAAACATATAATGAAGAGAAGTCGAGGCATAAACAGAATATTTTTATTGTCATTCAAATTCAATTAATGGGTGGGACTTTTTTACTACCTGGAGGCTGTTTGGTGGCCTACACTAGGATTTCCCACACTGTCAAAGCTGATATTCCTTTGGCAGACTAAGAAAAGTTCTGTGACTATGCCCTGCCTGTCTGTAATATCTCTAGTCCCAGCCCTAAGGAGGTCCATTTCTGTAACTGTAACCACGAAAGTTACAAGTAATTATGAAATTGTGATTTGTAAAGGACAGCAAAAATGTTTTAAATGCATTTGACGTTCAGCATGATGGATGAGACTTTTTATGTTGAAAGTTGTTCTATGCAAAGCCTAATTTGGTAAAATGCACAGCTCTAATTAATTTTCACTTGAAATAATGGCTATACATTGTTTTTTATGTCAGTCATGGAAGAGAAAATTAACCCAGAATTGAGGATAAATATAGGACAACAGATTTCATAGTCTGTGCGACTAAAGCTGAATCTTCCTCTTTTTATACCAACATTTGCATAATTTTTCACCAGATAAAGTCAGTTTTAAGGGGTTGTCAGAAAAAAGTATGTCATTTTGTTTTGCCTAGTCAGTGCTATTGAATCAGGCACACCATAGATACACAGACTGGTAATCCATCTCTTTACCCCTTGTGATTCTTCAGGAAATAATCCTGCAGCTAGATCTGTTTTTATTTTAGATATTGATTTCTGAGTTCCAATCATGACCAAGTTACTATGATAAAACTAAGTGACACAAAACAAATCTGAGTTTCTTTTTAAGCAGAGAGATGTATCTCCAAGTATTCTGATGAATGATCCTACTTATTAGTCAAAGACATGGCCACTCCTGTTCATCTTTCAGAGAGAAGAGTTCAGCTTCTGTAGGGAGGCCCAAGCAAATTCCACTCAAAGTCTTCCCAGGCAAATCTTCCAGACCAGGAAGTTTGCTGGTAAAGTCTCTTGTGGAGGTACGGAGGGATAAGCCTGGGGTAGACCCATTGACATATTTCTGGCTTGGAGTGTGCTTACAGTCTTGGGTGCTGGGTGTGAACAGTGTGCATAGGTCTCCACCTTGGTGCTAGGACCCCATGTTGCAGAAGCATAGATGAGCACTTCCTGGCTCAAGGATATTTACACGAGTCAAAATAAACATGCCATTCATGATAAATTGTTGAAGGCATCAGCAAGGGAAGAACGCTGATCATTCTGCCTCTATAGATTCTACTTAGTACTTTACAAGAGCTTGGGGGTAAAAGAGGACCACGAATGAAAGATTATCTCAAGGCAGAGGAAACAGCAAAACGTAATGGAGGCCTTACAGTGAAAGTTACTACTTCAACAGCTTTGTGGAGGACCTAGCACAAACTTCCAGGTACTTTCAGTATAGCAAGAACTGGGTATTATATGAAATATTTGTGTTATAAGGTACTTGGTGGGGTGCTTTTGAAAGTAGAATTCCAAGATTGCTGTCCTTATTTGTCATTGCTGTGGCATTATATTTGTAGCTCCCTCACTGAATACAGAAAATGTCTTTGGCTTCCAGAAATGTATGAAGAGCAGCCTCTTCTTCTGTGTCCTGTCCCACTAGTTCAAAAAGAGTAAGTGGCCTCTAATAGACTCTTCAGAAACATTTCTCACAAATGCTAAAATCTGTGCAGAAGCAAAGACCCTTGTTAATTCATCAAGTAGAATGATTAAATATTTGCTTTTTCTGGACTTTGGAATGTAATTGTATTTTCAGCTAAGTCCCTGATACGCTATGAAACATGATTTGACAACGCTACTGTTTCCAGTTTGGCAGCTGTTGCAAATCTCATACTTCTTGTACCATTGCAGATACCATTTTCTGCACCTTACATTATGGACTAGGTTATACAGATACCAAATAAGATTCTTACATAGTAGTCATGTGAAAATTGCCAATTTTGAGTAATCGGTTTTGTTCATTTTTCAAGGTTTTAATGCTGTTTTCTGGGGGGAAAAATCCTCAGTTTTATTTTTTCAATTCTGGACTTCTTTTGTTTTAAGGTCAAAGTACATAATTGCCTGGTTAGTGCATGAAGCCACTACAGGCCGGTGTTAAGGTTTCTTGTATGCATTTTATTTTTTAATCTGAATATGTTTCATGGATTTTTCTAATATTTTGATTTTACTTTATGATACATCTCTTGATACATCTCCAGGGAACACAAGCTGAGTTCCTTTCTGGAAGCCAATAGAAAGTGTTAGGCCCTGGGATGCATTTCAATGTCCTTATTTAACTCAGGAAGGAGGAAAACCTATTTGCCTAGTAGTTTACTGGGTGAGGGATTTGCCCATGAAATGGGGAACATGGGGTATAGTGCTCGGCTGTAGAGGGGCTGAAACCACATTTTCCATTTTGCAGGAGAGTGTCCTAATGGTGAGGCATCGTAGGAAGGAGTGAGGACATTTTCCACCCATCCTGTTCCATCCATCCTGGATGGATACAAGTGCAAGGTGGAACCTGACTCTTTAGTTCATCGAGGAGGGCACTTTCCTGGGAGGTAGGAACATCTGGTTCTGGCCCCTGCTCACACTACTCTTAATACATTTTATCCATTAACTATTAATACAATCTGCATGTTAAAGGGCTTGACTATGCCTAGGGATTTTTTGAGGGGCCAAAATACCATTTTCTCTAATAATCTGTACATCTGAAAGCAAAAGGCCTCAAGCCTTTGGTAGGAAGCATTTCTGAGTTAGGACATTTACCTTGGGGAAAAATAATTACACGATGTAACGGCTGTTTATAGTATGTATACTAGACCCCATCTCCAAACTATTTCCTTTCTCCTATTGCACTGCAAACACCTCCACAAACTTGGGTCTGTTTCTGCCTATGTCATCATTGTAAATTCCATTTGCCAAGCCACTGTTATTTTTTGTGGTGGGGGGTGGAGAGGTTAGTAAAAACAGTCAGCGCCCAATAAATGCACACATTTTCAGACCAGTGTAAATCCTAATAAACTGACTTTTTTATTTTGAACTTTTTCAGTCTCTAAAGGAGACTCCTTTTGGTCTCCATATGGCAGCTGTAAGACAACATCATAGAGTGGTTCCTATAGAGTTACAAAAGTTTCAGTCTTAGAAAAGCACTTTAGAGAAAGAGAAGTTTGTGTTATCAATGTGGCCGGAACTGGTTGTTAAAAAGTGTCTGTTTCTCTACACTTCCTTTGAATGTTCAAATTATGATCAATCTAGTGGCAGGGGAGAGAGGATGCACTGAGTCTTTCATTTCTCTCCCCAGTACAACATGGTTGTAAATCTAAAAGGTTGTCTTTTAGTAAGGTGATCAGCCTCAGATGGTTGGTATCTGGGTGCGTGTTGACTTCTTTGGGCACTGGCACTCAGGCTTCATGTTTCAGACAGAAAGAGGCATAACTGCAAACCCTTGATATTTAGCAGGCACCAAAAGATATCCTGGCTGGTTCCTTGATTATAATGTATTTGTTACATGTCTGAGAATCTGGTTTGCTAAATATTCAATATGGTTTACTGGTTTACCAAATAAACTGTTTTTTTGCTTTAGTTAAGAATGTCTCTGTCTCTAGGGTTTGATGCTTTCTGCAACTTTTTTTTTCCCAGAGGCCTAAGTTACATTTAATTTTAAAACATTCTTTACAAGGCCATCTTTGTACCTAGGATGCACAGATATATATCCCACTGAAGTCAGTAGGAATTATTTATGCATCTATATAAAGGCAGGATTTGATTCAGAGTCATTAAAGACCTAAATTAACCTTTTATAATAGATGAAGTGGCATCTTTGGTTTCTGCTAAAGTTCCATGTAGGTAATTACAAAAGTCCCATGTGTAGCTGAAAACTATTGAAGTGAAAGCAATATAAAAGCGTAGATTAAGGTAGTGTAAGAACGATACTGAAGCCATAGTAATCCAGAAATTATGTGAGAGGCAAGGATTTCTTAGGGTGATATCAGAACAGTCAAACCTGATACAGATTGTCTTGAATTCAAAAGCTTGTCTAATAGTATTCGCTTTAGATTCAGATTTGGCTGATGTGGGGGGCAGTGATTCGATTTGGTGATTCAGATCACTGTTCCAAATCCATTCAGCTGAATCTGATTTAAAGATTCAGCCGCCGCCGAATCTCCAAATCAAACAGGTCTCATCCCCTGCCTGCTCTCCCAGCCCCATCAATGGCTGCCCCACCCAGCCCCAGTGTTTTGGCTCTTAAAAAAAAAAAAAGCCCTGCACTCACCAGCCACTTGCAGGTAGGGGGGAGGGAGGGGCGATCACTGCTACCCCCCACTGTAGCAGCTGTTGAGTGTGGGGCTTTTTTTTTAAAGAACCAGGAGCTGGGGCCAGGCAGGGCAGCCATGGGGGAGGGGGGGAAGAGCAGGCGCAGTATGGGGGCTCATGGCAGAACCCCCCACACAGTGTGGGGCAGTGGGGATCACTTCCCCACCTGGCAGCAGCCAGGGAGTGAAGGGCTTTTTTTTTTGAAGAGCTGGGACACGGGCTGGGCAGCCATTGACATGGCTGGGAGAGTGGGCAGGGGTTGGGGGTGCTCAGGGGAGCTGGGGAAGAAGGCAGGGGATGGGGCCTGGCAGGGGTCCCCCCATGATCCCCTCCCCCCTCTACCAGCCCCCGCTACTCCCTATTTACCAGCACAGAGTCTGGGTCCAGCTCTCTGTGGTGGCAAGCAGGGACTGCCCAAATTTCTGAAGCTCTCCAAATCTTTTCCAGATTGATTTGGAGAGTTTTTCATAGATCTGGACCTTTTTATTGGTCTCCCGATTTGATTCAGATTCAGAGATTCTGCTTCCAAATCAGGCCAAATCTCCTCTGAATTGAATAAGTACCCAAAGCTTCATACAGCCCTATTGTCAAACTCCAGCCCAGCTATATAGTTGATCTGATAAAAGATATCACCGTAAGTAATCCTTGTCTCTCACATAGATTATTTAATTTGGATGGGGCTTTGTCACTTCTGGCTGAAAACAAGTATTGCTTCTATGTGCATTTAAACAACTGTTGGGTTCCACTAAAGATCTGGCCATGCTCAGTGGTGACTGAAGTTATTCAGCTTTCTATAATTTAGTAATTTGTTGACTGTTTTGGGACCCTCTGTGATATTTTTCTGTCTTTATAGTTGTATTTTGTTGTAGCAACTTCTTTTCTCTCCCCCCCACAAGTCTATTAAGCAGAACTCCCACTCTGCTTCTTAAGCAGGTATCTTTTCTTCTGCCATCATACTTACAAATGAATATGGAGTTGTGAACTGGCCACCATCTGACAGGCAGTGTCACCAAAATTAACACAAATTTAATGAGTACCTTGGCCTTAATATTTGAACATTTAATTTTATAGAGTGGCTGCCCCTTAAGAATAATCAGTATAGGGCCTAATTCTGCATATCAGTTATAAACTTCAAATGACTCCTTAGCCTAATATTTTGCATTATAAAAATGCAATCAAACACAAGATGCTCTCTGTGAACATTTTCATAAGGAGTTTAAATAAGACTTTTTAGAAATTGTGGAGGAGTAGAGAGCATATACTTTATTTAGCATGAGCATACCATGTATTTTATATACCACAGTTTTGTCTGTATTGGAGGAATTTAAAGAGGGAGCCAAAATGAAAATAAGTGTACGCAGCTCCACAGATAACTCCATGAAGTTAAATTTATCCCACTGGTCTCCCCTTTACTTCTGACATCAGTTACAACAAAAACAAAGATTTTCATATGCCCTTGAGTGTTTTATAAACCATTCATTTTTTTTGCCTTTGTCTTGATGTTCACTGAAGGGTGCCAGCCATTAAATGCTGGTTCTAGTAATCTTTTTTTTTTTTTTTCTACTCCAGTTTTTGCTGTTCTGCTGGGCAAGTTTTTAATTTAATTCAAATGCAATCCCAATCCTCTGATAATGCAATTCTTCCAATCATCCCAAAATAGTATATGTCATTTACAAATCCAGAGGATGATCTAACACAGATCTATAGCTTGCTTCCCTCACACTGTCACAGTAGGAGAGGAATCTTGCTTCAACAAAGTTCCCACTTCTGGGTTGGAAGCAGTTAAAAGTTTTAAAACTGCCCAAAGCCAGCTAGTAATTGGGTGGTTCAAGGCAGTGACAACTAATTGGTAGTGCTTCACCGTTGAAAGCCACTGAAGGAATGCAATGAATAAGCACACTCCCTCCAGTGAACCTGGCTACGTTTTGGCAACTCTGCTCCCCTATACCTCACCTCCTCCTTACCACAAACTGTCTTCTTCTGGTGGCCTTTCTGCAGCCAGGGATTGAAGTCCTTTATGCTGTGGAATTAACCTCCTTAGTCATGTGGTAAAACTATCAATTGGGAGTTTTGAAACTAAACTGCAATAAGCACCAAGAATATTTACTGAATGTTACAAATCTTTCATTGACAGGGAGAATGGACTGAATGACTTCTCCTATTCAATCTTCTCCCTATTGCTTTCAGTTTTTACATGCCCCAAGAAGCCTTTTTTGTGGCAAAGAGATCTTTGAGCAGAGACAGTTAGTTTAGCCATGTTAGTCTGAAGTCAATCAAAAGGCAGGGTAGATACGCAACTGATGAAGTTAACATATCTACAGTGCCTTCTGAAAGGCATATTTTGCCACTCTGTTTGTTTTAGTGGATATCTCAATAAAACTGCTTTACTCATTGAAGCGCCAGAGAGAATGGGCCTTGTCTGAAAAAGTTGGTTTATTATATTAATATTCACAAATACAAGAGCCCAATCATGATTTTTCAATCACAGAAATGCTTGATGTTTCCCTTTTAAAATGTTATTTGATCTATTAAAAGATTTTTAAACAACTTGTTAATATTATTTGGAGATTTTTTCCCTATAGGAATCCATATAATGCTATTGTTAAATAGTGACTTAGTTGGCTCTATCAATGTCCCATTTTGACTGCAGTATTCACAGAACACACATTTGGGCTGCTCATGCTAGCCCTTTTAACCATGTATACAAGACACATCTCTACCTGTCAGTAACATTTTTTTTCTAAAGTGCTTTATTTTTAAAAAAAAATACATGGTTTCTAACAGCGGAATAATGTTAATGAATTCAGTAAACCGTGTCATCATTCAATATAAAAACTGATTTTTTTTAAACAGTCCGAAATGTCAACAGATCATTTCTGCTTCTATTGCTGATACAAAAACAAACAGACACCATTTAAAAAACACTTACCCCGGTGCAAAGATTTCCCTAAGCTGTTAAAAACAATAAATTGTCATATATGTAAACATGAAGTCTACAAGACTTTGAAATCAATTGTGTAGGAAAGTCTTTCACTGAGAGATGAAAAAAGGGAAGAGTGTATATAGTGACACATGGCAAGTTTGACAGTAAACTTATGTAAAATGGGCCAACTGACAACAAATTTTGGACTCTGATAATGGAAAACACATTCCTTATGTTTTACCAGAACTTTATATGGAAATTTAGGAATGTAATTCACAACAGAATAACTGTAATGATTATACTCTGCACATTAAATTAAAACCAGAAATCCTCATTTGTCTAATGCTAGATATTGAATAATATTGATTATCAAGTGAAATGTGGATGCAGTTGGGAAACTTGCCTGATGTTTTGCAGGATAGGGCATTGCCCTTACATTGCAAGCTCTTTTGAGTCTCCTTGCTAGTTAGTGTTTGCAAACTATTATGTTTAAAGCAAACTTAACCTTTACAGTGCCTGCTTAAATGCTCTGTACAGCAAGAGTTTTTTAAAGATTTAAAATACAAAAATTAAGGAAAGAGCCACGTAGATGTGTGTTTTATCATTGTCTATAGGCTAAGAAGGTAGTAAAACTTTATTGCCAGAGTCCTGGCATGCTACATTAAATGCAGACCTTAAAATGCACATTATAGCTAAGTACAGACAGTCAAAAAGCCAGAAGTTGAATTGACTCAATCTTTGCAGGTTAGTCTAAGCTGCAAAAATTGTACTGAACAGGCATTCACTTCTGATTCTGGAAATGCAGCCACATGCCTGCAGTGGCTCAGGCCAGAAGCCAGGGGGCTCTAGAGTATGCTTGGCTGGAGCAGACAGCTTGGACCAAAGCTATCCTGCCCACCCTGTGAGGCGGGATGACGGTTTGCAGCGAAGGTACAAAGCATCCTGGGATGCAGGGAGACTGTGAGTTAACTTGAATCTGGAGGGGAACTGGGATAGAAGTTCATCACACTGATTTAGTCTAAATCAGTTAAGCCTGATACTATATTAATCTAGGTTTATCTTAAACCGGTTTTAGCCATTTTGAAAGCAGATTATGTGTACTGAACTTCTGTTATTACAGATTTGAATCTGTTTCTGATCACTTATACTGGTTTATGTGTAACTTCTGTCCCTAGCCTCAAAGTGCAGTGAATAGGCAGAGGGTCCTCAATCAGTTTACACCATTTGTATTTTTTCAGTATGCCGTTAAACTATTACCTGTATTTATTTATTTAAACTAGCCATTCACACCTGTGCCATGTGGCCTTGCAGTGACTACCAGCTCAATACTGGTATTTTAAAAATATTCTGTAAAGGGAAAGTGATTTGAGTGGGTTGCCATTCAGTCAAACAACACTAATTTTATTGGAAGGTGGGCTATGTCCATGCCAAATTTAATCTTTTCTCTTGGTCATTAAAGACTGATGCTGTTCAAGGTAAAGCTGTAAAAGTTTTTTTTTTAAATAAGAAAACTGTCTTTTCCCCTTCTTTTTCAGAAACAGATAAACCAATTTTGTTAAAACCTACAAATGCACATGAACACATATGCACATATGCATGCACGCACACACATGCATACACACACACACTTAAAACCTGTGCATATATAAGAAAGCCCCTTGAAGGATAAAAGGTACCAGTGTCTAAAAAACAGAGCTGGAATGGAAAATCATACGAAACCTTAATTGTAGATGTTGCTTATACTCCAGCTATAACCCTGCCTGGTGCTCTCTTTGAAGACAAGGCCCACATTTAGAAGTCTGAGCTCTGCTACTACTAGGCATAGTAAAATGGCAAAGCTTTACCTTTTCACCCACTGAGGAATGTGTGCACAAATTCTAGAGATATTCTGAATGCTGTTCTCTTGCCTCACATCCAAAGAACTTTTGGACTGCTGAAAACTGGAGAGGCATATCCACCTATATTTAGCATCATGCAATCAGCATACTTCTGATAAGGATGTGACATATTTTCAGAACAAATTCTGATTGCATACGTTAATGGTTTTTCAACATATGGTCTGCCAAATACTTCATATATTCAGAATTTGTATTCTGAAAAGTCATAAAGTATAAGTATTCTGCACTTTTTTACTATAGCAAATACACAGGATAGCTTTTATTGAGCGCTGGATAAATAAGGTAATATGTAACACATATGTGTTTTTTACACATAAAATAATTTATATATTACCTTATTTATCCATTTCTATAATGGAAATATGCGGAAAGGAAGACCACATGCTAGAGGATATGTGGTTCAGTAGGGTGGCTGCTGGATCCTTACTTCTGATGGGACAGAAACTTCCCCACTGAGATGTTCTCCGTGGATGCATCTACACATGCACTAAAGTGCTTTTCCTAATGTGGCTAAATCTTCTGCAGTTAGAAATGCATACAGACATCAGTTACCTTCTGTGAATATGATGAATATCACAGCAAAATCTGCTTCTGGAAGATTCCAGTATTTCTAAAAAGAATACATCATGCAAATTTTGTGTAGTCCAGAAAGAAAATTGTTTTAAAATGTTAAAATTCCCTCATTCTGTTTGCTTGCTAATTTCTACATACTGTTATTCCCATAAGATTCAGAGCTCAGTGGCTTTGTTTAGACCTCCATATGAGAAAGGCACCTAGGCCGTGTCTATATGAGATGCTGACTGTGTGCAGTTGTTACTGCACAGTCTTTTAGTACTTGTATACGCAATCAAAGTTACTGCACAGTAGCATCACCAAATGACTTTTAGGTGATGCTGACTGCACAGTAGCTCATCACTATTGTGCAGCAGCATCACCTCACACTTTGTGCCATGTGATGCTGCTGTGCAGTAGTAATGAGCTGCTGTGCAGTCGGCATCTCATGTAGACGTGGCCCCAGTCACCAAACACAAAATGTATTGCTTAAGTGACCAGGTACAGCTAGTCAAAGGCTAGGTAAAGGCATTCAAAAAGCCTGAGGTGGAATTAACCTAAATTATGCGGTTTTCTGTAAGTGGTGTAGTTTAGATTGGTAGCAAACAGAACACACATTTGCCCTTTGGTTCTGCCGTTTTTAAATCAGACGGTGTGTGCTGAACTTCTGTTCTGTTATGGGTTTGGACCAGTTTCTGATCACCTGGTCCAGTAAAAAATGTAATGTCTAGACCTGGCCAAGAGCTCCAATGCCACATACAGGCTCAGATACTGCCAATTGTTTGTTTATGATCAATGTTTTAAAAAAAATTGCATAATTTGTTCAAATGAAGAACAAATCCAGGAAAGTCTTGATTTGCTCGTGAACATTTTTTGAATAAAAAAGGTAGCTAACTCCATCAAGTAAATTATATTCTCAGAATGATTCACATGCATGTAGTTTTACACTTCATTAGAATAGAACAGTACAAAGAGGGTTAATAATTTGGGGGCAGACATTAGTATTTTAATGAAATATGCGAAATGGGAAAAGCTTAGTGGTAGAGGGTGTACATTTTGTTCCTCAGTTCTAATCTATGTGTATAACAGGAAAATGATGACAATCCATAGTAATGCTGACAATTCAGACGTATAGGAAATACCCATAAAGGAAACTAATTCCATCTGGCTTTGACCCAAATTATGTGAATGAGAAGTATGTTTCTTGTTCAGAACACAAAGATAGTTTCATGCATTGCATAGAAGGAATGTGCACTTTATGTACAATTATAAAAATGAATTAAGGTGTGGCATTGATATGGGATAATTAGAGGGGTCTGTTTGGATGTGACTGTGCTGTAGCACACTTATAACATCTGAATATACAAGACAATCAATCTTTATGAGTATGCCTCAAGTAGGGCTGGTCAGGAATATTTTGATGAAACACCTCTTCCTCCAGAAGTGCCATTTTGTTGGAACTGAGGATCTTTGTAGGAAAGGGGTTGTTTTAATAAATGTTCCTTTTAAAAATAATTGAAATTGTTGAAGCATGCACTTTTTTCAAATTAATAGTTTCATGCCTTCATTCAAAATTACTTTTCATTTTGAAAGGTGATTTATGGTAAATATGTTTCAAAGTTAAAATTGAAATGAAACATTTTTGAATTACTGAAACAAACACTTCAGTCAATCTGATCTGAATGTTGCGGGGTAGGGGATTCTGTTCACCACATTTTTCAAGATTTTGTCCCAATTGTTGATAATAATTTTTTTTAAAATCCCCAAAATATTAAAGATTAGAAAACTATTCCTGTTGTTTTCTAGTCTCAGTGCTCTTTGCAAGAAAAGCTGAGCTGACTATCAGAGAAATGCTCACCTTGGTTATGCGTTGGTCAGGTTTAAGTTCTCTCTCTGTTTGTGGCCTATCATGGTTCTCATTAGTTTATAACAAGGCTATGACCAGCACTTGGGAGTCCTCTGTTACTCAATGCTGGTGGGATGGATCTTTTGTTTTTCCAAGCATCTAGGTGATGGTTTTCATGTTATTAAATCATGAAAATGACTGCCTTGCAGGGAGAGGGAAATGTTTCAGATTCTTTAGTGGGTAAGCTTTTGAGCTGTTTCAAGAGAATTGCCTTGTGTCATTTGCTATAGACCAGTTTCTGTATTTTCCTTTTTAGCGGTGGTGGGTTTGACTCCCGTATAGTGTTTTAAGATGGTCAGGATCCTGGACTTGTCCTAATTTACCTTCACACCTCTTGTGATACAGACACACCATGGGTCAGCATGATCAGTGTTTGTCTGATGATATGATGGTAACAAATGATCTGTTACCTTAACTCAGTTACTGTAAATCAGTGGGTAGATTTTGATACTCCTGAATCATGGTGTCCTCCTTTCATGTCCATACACTGTCACAGATATTCTTCAGGGTTTTATATCAAGGCTGCTCACCCTCTGGCCCATGGGCCAGATGTAGCTCACAATATAATATTATCTGGCCTATGGGGCTCCCGGCTGGTCTGGAAACATGGTGGCACTGTTCCCCTATCGCCAAGTCTCTGGACTGATGGGGAGCCCCCAGAGCCCAATCCTGGCACATGAAGCAGAAAGTGAGTGGCGTTAGGTTCCAGAGCCTATCAGGCCTGCAGACAGGCCCCACACCATTAATCTGGTCCACAGGGCCAAAAAAATTGAGCACCACTGCTTTAGATTGTACTGGAATACAGGATCCAAGAAACAAAGATGGCAAAGTCCACACCTAGGCTTTTGTCTTGTGGTGTGCAAGACAGGGTTCCAGACTTACTTGCACCAGGTGGCTTAACTTGTATAGTACATGAAACCCTTGGGTACAATAATGGTAAACTAATATGCCTGTGGTGAAGTGGGAGCTCCCCAACCATCCACAGTGCTGGTCTCCCACTGCCTCTGGGCACGCTTCCTGCCTATCTCACCTGCCACATCTTACCGTTAAGTAATCATGATCTTAATTAGGCTGCCCTTTTTGGGCCCTGGTGTCTAGGGCCTTGAGTACATGCTCCTGCCTCCCCTTACATGTCCCATGCCTCACAGATGTTTCTAACAATTGTGTAAAGCTCCAGTCTGAGGCTGGGCCCAACTCATTGCAGTATTAGGCCTCTCATGATCTGCCCTGTTACAGGCCACACTCATACCGCCAGCACTCTCATACTCCACCGTCTCTTATACAGTCTCTGTCATACTGCCCTTGCTGGGCCTCACTTGTACCACCCCTCTTTTTCCCTGGGGCCACACTCACCCTGCCCTATCTTCAAGGGTCCTCGGGCTTAATTCCCTTCACTCCCCGGCCAGCAAGAGCACAGCCTTTTGGACATCCCTGCTGCCCTCATCCAAATGAGCACTGGGTGGTTTGCAAAATACTACGCAGACTCTGCCCTTGTCTCATAGCCGGGTAACCCCCCCACCCCCCAGCTGCTCTCCATATAGAGCTGCTGACTTGCCCCCTTATTTCTCCACAGCTTCTCCTGTGCTGCCCTCCAATCAGCTTCAGGCCCACCTGTGGCCTCAGGTACCTGAAGGCTCACCTGGGCCAAATTTGGTCCCCCAAGTTAACAGGACCTCAACTCATGCCCCCTTTCTCATGGCCTCAACTGGTTCAGGTACTCAGATGCAGCCCTTCTGGTGCTTCTCTGCACCTTAGCCTCCCGTGAAGCACATACTCTGCCCCCTTCTCTGGGGGCCTGGGGTCAAACACCCCAGCAGGCTCAGGTGCCCCTCGTTAGCGTGCCTGGCCCACAACTCTCCTTCTTTCCCCAGGGTCTTATACCCCACCAGGTTCAGGTGGCTGCAGCTGTGCCTGGCTCCACTACCCACTCTGTCCTTCTCTCCACAGGGTCTTGCACCCCACCGGACTCAGGTGCCCTACATGGGTGTGCCTGGCCCTAACTCCCTCTGATGTTGCATTACTCACCCTAAAGTAGGGGCTGGGGTTAATAAGGTGCCCCTCCTTGCCTTTCACCAGGGTGGTAACTGGTCTGGCATTTCTTGAGGGCTACACCACTAGGAGCCCCACCAGACCGCCCATCCCTAGTAGGGTGCAGTTTCAAGTCATACCCAGGGCTAGTAGCCTTCAAGCCACCCCATAGCTCTTGCCCTCACCTCTGTGTTGTTTCCAGAGGAGGAGCTCCACTGAGAGATGTCCCTTCCTTAGCACCAGGCAGCAACTGCTGCCTCCAGCCCTGCTGGCCTGAATCTTAAAATGGCTGTTTCTCAGGATAGGCTTGCACCTGCCTGCTGCCTGACCCAGTTCTTAAAGTGGCAGAGCACGATGAGTGCTCTGACACCCACCTTTCCCCTTAAAATGGTTCCTGGGGAGGGCTTTTCCTGCTGCTCAGCCAATAAGCTCCCACAGAGCTTGCAACATCCCTAAGTGATGAGCACCCCACTGGTGCTCCACCACAATGCCAATAACATGCAGTGGTACGTCTTGTGACTGATGGATTCTGTTCGGGCTGTTACTGCCTTAGAGACTTGTTTGATGGAAAACTCACATTTCAAGTTCAGTTTTCTGGAACTCAGTCCAGGTAGGCAGGGTTGAGCTCTGTGTTTGCTAGCTATTGTTCTCTGTGGAAACAATGAAAGTATTTTTGGCTGCACTATTCATGAAGAAGCAGATGTTGGAGGTCATTAGAATGTTGTTTCTATCAAGTGACAGTTAAGGGGAAAGTGAAGTCAGAAGGGAGTGGTTGTTCTGTGAAAAATGTGCTCTATTGATGTTTGTGTCTCTCTCACTTCTTGGCCTCTTGTAGGCCAAGATCAAGTGTGATTTTCTGTGAGAGTTCATTCTGATGCATAGTTTCTGTCTACTTTTACTAAAAAAGTTACCATGAGGGCATTTGGTGCATTGGATTGGACCACATTTTGGAAAAGCTGGGCACGTCTACATGTGCGCTTTACTGTGGAGTACACTAATTTGCTCCACAGTAAATTGTCAATGTCTACACAATTAGGGTGCAGTAGATTAATTTACTGCACTGTAGTATAGTCCCATCAGACACAAGTAATACCCTACGCTGGAGTAAATAATTACTATTAAACAAAAAGTGCAGACAGTGATACAGGAGCAAATTGCTCCTGGTCAGCCAAGCCAGCAGGGGCCCAAGGTTCTGCCTGCTTCCAAGCCTGAACTGCTCCACTTGGGTTCAATTTGTTCCTGTTGCAGGGGGCACATTCAGATGCTGCGCCCAGATTAGTTTACACCAGTACCAATTGTGCCGGGGTGAATTCAGCCTCATTAATTGCACATGGAGATGAGCCCAGCATATATAGGATCCGTGGATTCTGATGGATGTGTTGTGGGGGTGTTGATTGTTACAGCATTGGAGAAGTTTTGCATCAGTTGTTAAGGTAAGGCTGTGTCCCATTTGATGTCTGTTGAACAGTGGTGAGTTTGCTTCTGACGATGATTTAAATTTGTGGTGAAAGTCATGAGCCATCTGTTGAATCAACTTTTCTGACTTTACTATTCTTGTGTTAAAGGAAAACTTACAAAACAGCCCAGCTTGGGAAGAAAAAATCATAAGTTGACTGGATACTATGAACCAAAGACTGAACACTGATATTGACTTTATGGCATACCATGAGCTAACTGATTCCTCCTTCTTTTGCACTACAGGTGATAATGACCCTCCTTCCTTTTGATAGGACTTGATTTCCCATTAATCAAGCTTCTTTTCTTCTGTATTTGTCTTCTACCCCTGGCAATCTCTCTCCTCCGATTTTCATAGACCTACACACTGTTTTTAATCATCCCTGTGCCTTCATCAGAACTGTTGAAGAATCCCTTGCATTAGAAAGCTTTTCTAACTTTATCCCAACCATGCAGTTCATCCAGTAAAAGATATCACCCACAAAAATCCTTGCCTCTTGCATAATTCCTGGACCATCATAGTTACAACATCACTCTAATGCTACCAGTTTCTATCAAATGTATTCCTGATAGAATTGACTCTTTTTTTTTTTATAATGAGCTTGCCAGTACTGTCTGAAGATCCTCATTATCTCACAGTTAGACTACATTCATTTCTTTTAATCCAAGTAATCAGAAAGGAGGTCTTTCCTTTTCAGGTAATGCAGAATGTACATGTACGTGTACATTTGCATGTCAGTTGAAAATGGGTGATCATATATCCTTCTATTTTCAATATTAAGCCTATAGAATTTTGTATATATGTACATGCACTGAAGACTAATACACATTCATATCTAACATTTAGAGGAGGGCAAGTATATGCAACAATTTCAGACTTCAAATTGCAGACTACAACTATGTACAAAGTTAGACAAGCTTTTGAATGTAAGACATTCCTCTTCAGAAAGATCTTACATTCGGAAGGTCTTACATTCGAAAGCTTGTCTAACTTTCCCCCAACTACATAGTTGGCTCAATAAAAGATATCATCCTAAGAAAGTCTTGCTTTTGCATAATTTCTGGGCCATCATGACTACAACATCACTCTTACACTACCATTGTTTTTAAAGTAACTTGCATTCTACTTGCATACTTTAATTTTGGTGATCTTTTTTGTTGTTGCTAATATTTCCTCTTATTACTAAACAAATTTATTTTAAGTTAAATATATGCAAAGTAATGGAAATGGGTCCTTCATTGAAAGTGCTCAAGCTCCTTTCACTTCAGTGGTCTTATAGATACAGCAGCTTGCTCTTCCCCCATTTGTTGTTACATCCATATTTTTAAAGTAATTAAAATGATCTGATAAAGAGGCATTGATGAGTTTATTGAACAAAATTCCTGACAGGAGTACAAGTCACTTATTTTTTGTTTTCTAATAATTTTTATACAGATTTCTTTTATGGTCTGGAGCTAATATGGTGGTCATGCAGCTAAACACATTATCTTCACATCATTATAATGAAACATAACACTGGTATCCCTGACTTTATTAGCCAGGTTCACTGATATCTGACATTGTATATTTCCTATTATAAATCTAAATAAGAACTTACATTGACCTGTATTAGACCAAACATTAAACAATTTAGTAAGATTACTACTTTGAAAGGGATTAAAAAAATCTTTCAGACCACCAAGAAACAACCATAAATTTAAGGAAATATGAGGTTTCCACCATGTGACTTCCCCTGCAGAGTTATGCAACAGATTGCTGTTACTTAAAGGTCATACATAAAAAAAAATTATGGCACATTTTTAAAGAGATTTATAGAGTTTCTATTTATACAACTTATGTCAACAATTTAAAGGTATAGCTTACAAGAATAACAAATTAAAATCTAATCCTTATGAACCCTTGATAAAACATGGAGTGCTATGGTAAGAGTCGTTTACATAAGTGGTTTAATAAACTTATCTGCATTGATTGATGTGATACACGTAATTCGGTGATTAGTTGTTTACTAACTGTTGGGTACAGTTTGCTCATTTTTACACTAAAAATCATCTAGTTTCATCTCCAAAGGAAGTTTAATAAGTCAGAAATCTCTTTGTCATGTAGTTCTAATACAAACAGTGCTGAAACCCATTTTAGAAAAGTGATGCAAGCAAGTCTGAGGAATGACTTCTTTTTTCACTCGCTTTTTGAACTCAGTCTATAATTAATTTGCAAATTTAATGTTATTTAATAAATAAGATACCTGGATAACTGAAGAATTCAGACTGGAAAAATTATCAGGAAAGGAGAAAATATTTTTCTTACCACTTAAAACTTGTCACTTGTTAGTGCTCACAGTTTTACATGATCTAACATTTACTTCTATGAAACACCGTGTGCTTGTATGTGTGGATGTATTTAAAACATAAATCTAGCGAAAGGTGGAAACCTAAATAAGGATATTAATGATATTATTTACTACATTTGATATTTCTGTTTGGTTTGCTTGTTTTGTCTTGATTTATTAACCTTGCTTTGAAAGTAACTAGAAAAATTAAATAAAAACAGAAAAACACCCCACCTCAAACTCTACAGAGGATCATTTATGACAATCTGGAGCCAGAGTCCCAACCCAGAAGGAACCTAATCCCATGCCCCATGTTGTGGCCTCATTCCTCCACAAGATGGCAGCAAGTTTCAGAGTTTATGTAAATAGTGGAATTCACACCTCTTGGGGCTCTTTAATCAGATTGCTAGGGTGTGGACACATGATACATTTACTCTGGAGTAATTTGACTTTGACTGGCTTTCTTGCCACCTAGTGATCAGGTGCTGTAATAGGCCTAGTATAGACAGCTAGTTCACAAGAGCTGGCTGCATACCACTACTTACTGTGGAGTAAATCTGTTTTAAATGTCATTAGTCCACAACCTCAGCGAATTATTAGTTACAAAAGTGTCATATTTGTCATACTTTATCTTCTCTGTAATGATGGCCACATTTAAAAGAGATGCATCATTTGACTCCAGGAGATAGGGATTCAAGCAGAGTGCTGACCTACCCTTTAATATACCCATGATATATTAAAATAATTAATTCATATGAGTACACTATCAACATATTGTTATTTAAGAGTCTTTGTTTTTCTAAATATCCAGAGGTATGAGATGCTCATTTATAAAAAATCAATTTTACTGAAGAAAAAAAGGAACCTACAGCCTAGGAGACCACATCCTCACATGCCTAACCATAAGCACTTGAATAGCTTCATTGACTTCAAAGTTAATCATATATGTATTTCTTACTGTGCTTAGAAAAAAAGACAAGTATAATAATGGGGTAAAAGCAACAAAAGAAATGTATTATTGCCAAGTCCTGGCCCCACCATATAGCCTAGTTTCACTGACTGCATACTAGGGAGAGGTTTACAGAATCAGGGAATGGTGTCCTTTATAAACAGCACCATCTTTGACTGCTGATCTCCTCACTATGAAGATTTTAGGAGCTGAGACTTCACTGACATGAATCACTAGCCCAGACCTCCAGTCCATGTCCATGGCATTGAGGTGCTCAGTACCTGTACTTTCTTATATCCTGGTTAGCTACAAAAAAGTAGTGGATTAGTTCTGCAATATTCACCTATTTTGATGGTTCATGGTAAGGAATTTGCCCCTCTTCCCTCCTCACTGAAGAAAAATATCTGTAGTCTAAAACCTGGTAAATGAAGCCAGCACTTTGCAAGCATACTTCAGTTCTATAGTAAGAAAAAATAACTATAAAGAACTTTGGTTAAAACTGATCCAATAGTTTATGGGTTCATCAGCCAACCCAAGCAGCAATTAGGCTAGAGAAGATGTGATCATTTCCTATCTTTTATGACTGTTAAAGAATATAATTTTATTTTGTTTGCCAAAAAATAGTTAACACATGTCATATAACTGGATTAGGATTTGATAGTATCCATGGTCATTTTCAATATTAATGATTTTACCAATAGAAAATAAAATCAGTAAGAGTGTTGGAAAAGGATAACAGGTACAGAATTTTTAAAAGCTGTTTCTCTTTATAACTGCTGGTCTCAAATTTCAGAGAGAAAACACTAATAAAAGTTTCATTATGATGTCATTCTCATAATTTCCCTTGAAATAAACTAGTAAGTACAAATAATATTTGTAATGTGTGACATCATTTATGTAGCTTTCCATTGCTCAAACTTTTGGTTATATTTAGTGATGTTTCCTGTTTGTTATAAAGAACACCTTCTGGGTGGAATGGATTCCATTAACAAAATTGCTCTGAAGTTAAGCCATCTTTGTAAATTGTTTTTTAAAAAAAGGCCAAGAATGATACAAGTACCACAGTAGCAATTTACCAAAACGTGGTCAACTGTTGTGAGCTAAGGGCTGGTTTTGCTTTGAAGTCTATGGGTGCAGAAGAAAACAGGATCAGACCCAAGGTTTAATCTTAATAGCATTTATTTTACCAGAAAATCTATTATCATATTAATTTTATTCAGGAAATATTATTTCCCTCTCCTCCCTCCCCATGATATCTGTTTGTTTATAGTACTTTAGACTGCAAAAGCTTCCTCAAGCAACCAGACTTGTAACCAAACAAAATGTGTAATTGTTAGGCCTGTGCGAAGTGGCTAGTATTTGCTTCGGATTTGGATTTGGCTGATTCGGGGACAGTGATTCGATTCGGTGATTCAAATCACTGTCCTGATTCAATTTGGCCGATCAGGCAGGCCCATTCCCCACCCCTCTCCCAGCCCAGCAATGGCTGCTCTGCCTGCCCCAGCTCTGTTAAACTCTGCCGCCTCCCAGCTCAGTGGGTGCTGCCAGGCAGGAGGCAATACCTGCTGCCCCCCACTGCCCCATGCTGCATGGGGGGCTTTGCACAAGTCCCCCAACCCCCCTCTTGCTCCTCCAGCCCCACCATGGGTGCCCTGCCTGGGCCAGCTCCTGCCCTTTAATAAAAAAAAAAGTGAAAAAACCCTTGGACTCACTACTCCTGCCGGTGGGGGTGATTTCCACTGCCCCCATTGCCCTGAGCAATGTGGGGGGTTCTGCATGAGCCTCTGAAGCCCCGAGGCCACTGGAGGAGTGGTGAGTCCTGGGGCTTTTCTCAGCTTTTTTTTTTTTCTTAAAGGGCCAGAGCTGGCCCAGGCAGGGCACCCATGGGGGAGGGGGTTGGGGAGGTCGTGCAGAGCCCCCCCATGCAGTGTGGGGCAGTGGGGGCAGCAGGGATCAACCCCTGCCTGGCAGGACCCAGTGAGCTGGGGCTTTTTTTTAAAGTACCAGGAGCTGGGGTGGTCAGGGGCAGCCATGGGAGGGCTGGGGGAGCAGGTGGAGGTCGGGGGGGTGGGTGGGACAGCTCCCGGCTGCAGCACCGGGGACTGCCTGAATTATCAAAGCTCTCTGAATCTTTTCTGAAGATTCAGAGAGCTTTGAATCAATTTGGACCTTTAAATTGGTCCCCTGATTCAATTCAGATTCGGGGATTTGGCTACTGAATTGGGCCGAATCTCTTCCAAATTGAATCACCACCCGAAGCTTTGCACATCCCTAGTAATTGTTTAATAAAATGGTGTTCACTATAAAGTTTCCAAATTTTGCTAGGGTTGGCTTGACCTTTGGATGCTTTACTTGAGAGATGCCTGATGTTAAGCAGCTACTTTCTGAATATCAGGTCCCTTTTTGGTTCAAGTTGAAGATACCAAATCACTAGTCATTTTTGCCAATCATTGGCATTTATATTTACATTAATTAGAATAGACATTTTCAGTAGATACCTTGTCCTTCTGAAGCCTGTGTAAGCTTTTCACAGTTTGTAAAAGTATATTTTTGCTTTATTACTACTTTCTCCCCTTTCTGGTGTCCCTGTCCACATAATCCAGCAGTTGTAATGTACTGTAAGAAGGCCTGATCCTATGACACTGAAGTTAGTGGGAACTTTGACACTGACTTCGTGATGCACAAATTGCAGCTCTACAAATTTCTCCTTCTTTATGCTCCTGCACCTTAAATGCATTGCTTGTACATCTGCCTATTCACTCATTGGTCCTTATTCTGATCAACACAAATACAAAGGAACCTAAATGACTAGGGGTCAGGCCCATTATTTTGTTCTGTTTCTTTCTCACACATACGTGTATGTAGGTGTTTGCATGCAAGTGTGTGACATGCACCTACCCACCCACCCACCCACATACAAGGCTGTATGTGGTAACTGTTTTAAGGAATAAGTGGCATGATTACTTACTGGCATTTGCTTTAAAGTTTAAATAGCAGTAACATTATTTCTATAGTTCAATATTTTTGGGAGAGCTGGACACTTCATAAATGCTGAATAGTGCCAACATTCAATAAAATGCTGAAGGTGTTAATTTCTGGATTGCTATAGAAATTTGTCAAAGGCTGCATTTGTTACCATTACAATTAGAAAAAAGTGAATATGGTGTCAAAGTATCACAATGTATGTATCAATTATTTTTTGCATAATACTAATTTACACACACACTCCCTTCCAGATAGTGAAATTTACCATTACTAGCAAAGCATGCACATGCATCTTTTTGACTTTTCAGTTCCCTTTATAGAGATGCAAAATGTAGGATCTATACATAATTGTATTTGAATGGAACAATTCCTGAAAGGAAAATTAATTCTCTAGAAATGCCTGGTATATAAAAATTAAATCTGCTTCACTAAGCAACAGAATCCATACTCCCCACGGAGAAAAAAGTGCATAACAATAACTACATTAAAAAATGGCAGCCTAGCTACATACCCAATTTGTTGTTGCCAGGGGAGTATGTATGAAACTGCCTAAACATATTTAAAAAGTAGTAAATCCACTTCCTTTACAAATTCATAAACTCACAAATGTTCCCTTGCAATTGTTCTTGGAACTGTTAAAGGAAAAATCTTAAGCACATACAAAATGTATTAAGTATAATATGAAAACTCCCCTCTCCCATATTAAGATTAAAGCAAAACAAATACTCTCCAGAAAACCAGCAGGTTCTCTCTTCTCTTCTCACATGGTCCATTCCTGTGGTCTCTCTATGTGAAGAACTATCACAGATTTCCTGAGTCCAGTGTGTGGAAGGAAGGAAGGTAGGATCAGACATAAGAAAGCATGTTACAGAATATCAGGGAGTCAGCCTTTTGTTAAGCACCGTGAATTTTTCATTATTTCTTTGATCTCTAATAAAAGGTTTTTTTGCTTTTTGTTTAATATATGTGTGTATGTACAAATCTATATATGTATGCAGAACTACCACCTCTACTAGTTTTGTAGCTTTTGGAATGTTCTGAAAATCTAAGTTGTCTTTTGTCTTTTTAAAATTTAAGTTTTCTAGCTCGCATGATTGTAGAAGAAAGTTTGAAAATTTGAAGCAAATATATGTCAAAGAGCGCTGGTAGACAGTATGTTTATCAAGATTACCTGCAGTATGTCACATGTTCAGCCAATTTTGGTGAGCTTCAATGACAAACCAGCCACAAATATATTCCATATTTAATTGTACTTTAAATTGAATGTATGGCATGTGTCCCAAGACCTGGGGCTTGCCCATACCCATCTGGTGGAGTAGCTATACATTTGGATCAGGCACTGTGTAGCCTCAGTGTCTGGGAAACAGCCAACCCCTGCTCAGTCCCTGGGATCAGGAATGGGGCTGCCCCCTGCCCAACCCCAATGATCATTCAGATTTGGCATGTGGCAGCCTCAGGGTTCAGGGCATATGCCACAGGTCCAATTTATGGTGTGATACCAGCCACAGTGTGGAACTTCTCTGTGGGTAGTTTGCCATTTGCCATAAATTGGGTGAACATGTGGCATGTTGCTATTTATCATATAACATATTCATAATATTTGCTTTGTTATTTCACCGGACCGAGGGGAAATACAAGCGAGATAAGGATCACAGGGGGCATGGTGGGAATGATAGCCTTCCCACTGTGGATGCTGAGCTGGTGCAAAACCAGCTAGAAAAGCTAAACATTTATAAGTCAGCAGGACCAGATGGACTTCACCCAAGAGTGCTGATGGAGCTGACTGAGGTCATTGCAGCATCCCTGGCAAAACTCTTTCAGAAATCATGGCACACAGGGGAGATCCCTGAGGATTGGAAGAGGGCCAACATTGTGCCCACCTTCAAGAAGAGGAAGAGGGAGGACCTGGGCAACTATAGGTCAATCAGCCTAACCCCCATCCCAGGGAAAATCCTGGAAAAACTCATTAAAGAATCTGTGTGCGTTACGCGCATTGAGGGTAAGATTCTGAACAGCAGCCAGCATGGCTTTGTCGCGCATAGGCCTTGTCTTACCAATCTCATCTCCTTCTATAAACAGGTTTCTCGCCACCTGGACATGGGAGATAAGGTTGACATTATATACCGAGACTTCCAAAAGGCTTTTGATCTAGTATCCCCTGATATCCTAGTGGAAAAATTGGAAGATTGTAGGCTTAACTGCTCAACAGTTCAGTGGGTGGAAAACTGGCTTCATGGTAGGACCCAGAGAGTTCTCATGAACAGAAGATAGGTTGCAGATACAGGTGGACCTGGACAGCCTGGAGAGTTGGGTGGACCGGAACCAGATGAAGTTCAACACTCAGAAGTGTAAGGTGCTCCATCTGGGGGCAAACAATCCCCAACATACCTACAGGTCGGTGGTGACAATTTGACTTGCACCACAGCTGAAAGGGACCTAGGGATAGTGATTGATCATTGTATGAACACAAGCCTGCTGGCATGACACGCTGGCATGAATTAACCATTGCATCTCATGCAAAACTAAGGATGTGATACTCCCACTGTATTCCGCACTAGTAAGACCACAGCTGGAGTACTGCGCCCAGTTCTGGGTGCTGCACTTCAACAAGGATGTGGAAAAACTTCAAAGGGTCCAGAGAAGAGCCACCCATATGATCAGAGACTTGCAAGGCAAGCCATATGAGGAAAGGCTGAGGGACTTGGGCCTCTTCAGCCTACAGAAGAAAAATCTGAGAGGGGACTTGATAGCAGCTTGATACCGCTACATCAGGTGAGTACATCAAGAATTCAGTGAACAGCTGTTCACCAGGGCACCCCTGGGGAAGACCAGGAGCAATGAATATAAACATTGGTGACATGTAGGGGGTGCATACCAACTCCTGGAAGGCTGTTTCAGGCTCAATTCCACAAAAAACTCCTTCACAGTCAGGGTGTCCAGACTGTGGAATAAACTCCCTCCAGTGGTGGTGCAGTCACCTACCTTCAAAATTTTCAAAAGGAGACTGGACAGTCATCTCGCTGGTGTCACTTGATCCCAGTTGTCTTTTCCTGCCTAGTGCAGGGGGACTGGACCCAATGATCTATAAGGTCCCTTGCAGCCCCTAACAATCTATGAATCTATGAAAAAACATATTACTGTTATGAACTAACTATCTAAGCTATGAGCTAACATATCACATAATTAACATGTATTACACAATAAACATATCGGCATCAAGAAGACTGCGGTCCTACGGATGTTCACAAGTCACCATCTATCAGCACTGACAACACACCTTTCAAGGCAATGAACAAGTCTGCATCCGCAGTGTCATTTTGCATAGCAGTGAGATATGATCAATAGGGGTGTGTGAAATGGGCCGTATTCGGTTCAGATTTGGATTCGGCCAGAATCGGGGACAGTGATTCGATTTCTTGATTTGAATCACTGTCCTGATTCGATTCAGCTGAATCCGAAGATTTGATGCTGATTTGGAGAATCAGCGATTCGGCTATAGACACAGCTTTAAATGTTTTTTCTATATACCTCAAGGTACCAGGCATGGGTTGTGAATGCTGTGATGGTAAGGCAGATGGAGCATCCCACAGGAGTGCGGCGGGGGAGGGACCCACATACTTGATGGTGAACTTACAGGTATTTTACAGGAACTTACAGGTCTGCCATTGAGTGCACTGGGGGGGCCACCCTGCACACCTCCGGCTCAGTGATCAGCCGTGGGGGTATCCTGGGTTCCCCCCCAGACCCAGGAGGCACCACTTGCCAAGCTGGGGACACATGGGGGGGGCACATGCTCCCTGATGGACCCGGAAGTGGACTGGACATGCATCTGGTCCACTTCTGGGCCTGCTGTCAAGTGAGCTGGGGACCCCCCTGCACTCCTGTGAGATGATCTATTCGCCCCACCATCTCAGCATTCACGAGCTGCCTACTACCTTGAGGTATGTAGAAAAAAACATTTAAAGCTGTGTCTATGGCCAGATCATTGAATCTTTCTGAATCTCTCTGAATCGATTCGGAGAGATTAAAGGGTCTCCTCATTCAATTCGAATTCAGAGATTTGGCCACTGAATCAGCAACAAGCGTCACACAGCCCTAATGATCAGCATATTCATATCAAGAAAAGGAGCTGACCAGCTTCCACCTACTGCTTACGGCATATCTTTGACATCAAGTGGCAAGACAGAATCACCAACACAGAAGTCATTCACCAGAGCCAAACTGCCAACCATCACTGCACTACTTAAACAGTGGCTCCTACATTGGCTTGGCTGTCTTCACAGGAAGGAAGGAGGGTGCATCCCGAAGGACAGCCTGTATTGGCAAATTGCTGGTGGGGAGAGAACAGTAGGGTGCCCAAAATTGCACTTCAATTCATGTCTTCAAGCAGTACATGAAGGCTTTTGGACCTAAACCTTTGGGAGGCCTTAGCAGGAGACAGAACAAAGTGGTGCTCAATCATGTAGTCCAACATTGCAATGAGAAATGGTTACTTATATTACAACTGAAACGTGACTGAAGGAAACATCCTGTCAGTACAGTAGCCCCTAACACCAGGTACACCTGTGACCACTGTGGCAGGACCTTCAAGTCTAACATAGGTCTCTACAGCCACATGAGAAAATGCACCACCAGTCACTAGAATAGCTGCAGTATCCACAGTCATTCACTGATGAACAGATGCCATACCAATCATGCAATAAATTAACATAGGCCAGGGCTCTTTAGGATATATTTGCTTCAGTTTGTTCTGATTCACACAAGGACAGGAGACTCCAAGTCCAATCATGGTGATCATGCCTGCAGGTAGCAGTTGGAAGACCTTGTTTTCTAAAGGGATAGTGAAAGACTATCTTTAGTTGTTTGCTTAAGGAAGGAGAGAATAGACTTGATTGCTGAATAACACATTTTCCATTTTCCCCTCCCTCCTTCTCTTTCCATCCAACTATATTTGCCTCCTTTCAAACATATAATTTCCTTATCTGACCTGCAAAGACTGTTTCCCAAACAGGTTTCTTCCATTTTTATAATAATAGATACTTGTCTTAGGTAATTTCATCACAGACTCTCAGGTTTGTTTGCGTGTCTTCAGGGATGTACTCATCTGTGCCAAATCTGACATCTTTCAGCAGAATGCTGATTAGAGGTGCCCCAGAAAGCATAACTTGTCCGTGACAGAATAGCTATTAAGCCAGTAGCTAGGTAACTGCCGTGCCTGAATCTGTATCTTCCATAATATCTGGCCTCTGGCAGATGTTAAAATATTAAGATCTGAGTAAGTTTATACCCCAACCCAAAAGTCACACATCCTGCCATGCCAGATGTGCATGACAAGATACTGGATATCTGGGATGGGGCATATAATACTTAGATTCCAGTGGCACAACTGCCCAGCCTGGGGCTGTTCTCTGCCTGGTCCTAGACAGGGGGCAGCTTTTTCCCAGGCCCTGCAGCTGCCTGTGTCTAATCCCAACACTCAGCTGAGTGTTGGAATGGGGCATGGGCAGTTCTGGGTCTAAAAAACACATATGCAATCCAGCTGCACACATGGGTCACATCCCTACAAGTGGGAATGTATGTTTCCTCAGGGACAAATAGCAGTGGCATAATATGTGCTGCTGCTGCTTGTCCCTGGGGAACACGCATGCATGTGCGCTCTGGTGCATGGCACAATTCCTTTCGTGCTGCAAATTAGCAACATGGGGAATGCCTGCATGTGTGCATTCATCTGGATGTGCCCATGGTGTTTAAAAGCCCAGGGCATGGAAACTAGAGACTGGGGAGAGCCCAAAGGGCATAGCAAAGCAGCTGGGCTTCTGGGGCATCAGGATGCATGGGGACAATGAACACTTTCAGTTTCCACTAGAGCAGTTGTGTGGCTGTAGAGGCAACCACACTTTTTTTCCACTGCTCCGCTTTTCTCTACCACCTCTCTAATTTGATGCCTGGGGTGTCTGCCCTGGTATTAGCACCCTAGTTACACTACTAGGAGATTCTCTCTGGTCTCAGGTCTCTGCTTTTAACATACAGAGTCTCTTTTTTTACCATTATTTTTCAGGTTATTAGTAAACATGCTAGTTAGCATCAATTGGTATTTAAGTAGTGATTTTATTTTCATTTTTCCTATTACCTGTTTTCATGCTAGGCATGGATTAGGGAAGGTGTCTGTTATTTACTCCTTTACTTTCCATTTCATAATTAATTGTTTGGTAATTAAGTACCATGTCTCATGGCCCCAAGAGGTCAGAGACCAGCCCAGTGTCAGGTTTGGTATAAGCAAATTTTTAACTCATGGCAATTTTAGCTCTTGCTCTATGACTGTCCTGTTTTTTACAGTATCTTTTGTCAGAGGCACCGTAGAAAAGAAATATGAGTCTGACAAGTGTTCCCCTAGTGTTTTTCATTCACCGTTATATTAATTCTTTCATATAATCTGAAATAGTTAAAAGAGCCATACTTTACTCTTCTGCAGCCAAATTTTTCTCTCAGGATTTTTCTTAGTTACACTTTTTGGTTTCCACCCATATCTAGTGCCCCCCAAAAATGTCAGTACTTTTTTTAATCCACTAGAGTAGCTGTGTTTTCTTAATAAGATATATAACATTATTAACCCAATTGCACTGACAGTCAATGCCTTCAAAATGCTGTTTTTTTTAATGCCATTTGACCTTGATTTCCATCACATTTTCTCTCTTTTTCTGATGCTAAGTGTAGAGGTAACAAAACTAACATTATGTTAAAGAGCAACTTCAGAATTTGTCTGTCCTAATTGTCTGTATCTAATTATATCAATTAGATTCTTTTCATGTTTTTATTGCTTATTTTTATACTCTGTTGGTCTGTTCAACTTAAAATATCTGCCAAGGAGGGCTACTTGATAATCTTATGGCTTCTGATAACCTTACTTAAATGTTCCTATTGTGTTAAAATTTATGAATTTTCTTTACATTTTTGATTACTTGTTTTTCAAATTTCCTCTCAGTTCTTCAAGAACTTTCTTGTCAAAGATGTTTATAGAAAACTCCCCTTTATTTTGTCCTTGAAACAATTGCAGAATGTGGCCCTTACCCTGTGCTCTGAGTTTATAGTCCACTCTCTTATCCTTATATGAGTTGGATTTCTATTTTACTATAAGAATATTTTTTCCCTGAGTACACTCATATACCTTACTATAGTCTCACCTTTTTCATTCCTATTTGTTCCAGGATACACAGGCCTTTTCTGTCTCTAATAAGGTATTTTTAAACAACCTTCCTGCTGATACTATGAATTTTCATTTCCTAACTTTCCCCTTCTGGCTATTTCTAACTTCCTCAATATATAAAAAAAACTTCCTTTTTGAAACATACTGTAATATTACTACCTCATGGTATGATCCCATGGGAGGATGTTGAACTTAATTATATTATGGTCACTTTTACTTAGTGGCTCGACCACACTTACTTCCTGAATCGACTCATATACTTAACTCAAGACCGATGTCAAGAACAGTCTCTCCTTTTTGGTGCTGTAGGTCAAGCAGTTATAACAAATAAATGTACGTGGTACCAAAAAGTTGTTTTTGTAAACACCACTCCGCAGTGGTGCTCAGCTAGTGTAAAAGTGTGTGAGCAAGTGTGCATACATGCAAAAGACACAGGAAACACCTGCTTACTTTGTTAAGAGTCTGTAGTAAATATAGAGCTTGCTTTTCAAAGTAAAAGCATGTATAGTTTTGGAAGCACAAATAAACAGATTATGGTAAAAATATCAGATTGAATGGGCAAAAGGGCAAAAGGTCCACTACACATCCTTCTGGGAATCTGTGTTCAGATACAGATTTGTATATGTGGCCTTGGAATTAAAAGGTACCTCAAATTTTGAAAACTAAGTTCATAAAGTTACTTCTTTTTTGTGACTTATAAAACATGTAGTCTTCTTGAGATGAGCTAGAGAGAGACCAGAAGTTGTAATTTAGAATCTCCTTGCATCCACTAGTTCCTTAATGTATTTATTAATTTATTTTATGCCTGGAAAATCTGGACACAAGATTTTTAGTTGATTTTTGCTTGACCCACAGGACATAGAAATGGAGACTCTTTACAGTTGAGATCTATCTATCCATAATGTACAGTAATAGGCATCTCAAATAAGAATTCTGGTAGACCAAGAACCAGAGGAAAACAGACTTCCATTAATCCTATATTGTACTTTCCAGCATTTTTTTAAGTATTAGAGTGAAATACAGTTTATCTTTGAACTGGATCCCTGGCTTTCCTGAACTCATAAACATGACTTTGGAAGAATGTACACAGTTTTGCTGACCAGGGGTCCTTTCTGTCTTTTTCTTCCATTACTCATTTGTGTAGATCTTTATTTTAAAAATCAAGCTCATCATAAAAGTATTCTCAGTAAAACAAGATGATTGCAGTGCAGTGCTATGTCTATGATTTTCTTCTATCAGTACAGCATAAGGCATCTACAGTTATTGCATGTTATAACATCCCAATCTTTATTGGACTGAACTTCTTTAACACTTTCAATCCAATAGTAATTATCCTTTAGAATAATTTTTAGTTAAATATGCAAAAGCCAACATGTCTACTTTTGCAACTTTGGTTTCTTTTGTTCATGTTACTTAAGAAAATTAAAAATAATTTCTATAGAGTGTGATAATGATATAAACTCAATTAATTTATATCTTTGAATTTGCCAGAAATATTTTACTCATGTAAAGTAGTAAATTTATTCTGTTCTTTCCGCTGTTCTTGTACCAGAAGATCTAGAAAGCAATAATTTGTTTAGCTCTTTAGCTCCATTTATCCTGCGCCAAGACAATAATCTTAGAAGCACTTTAACTTGGCTAAATCTAATCCAAAATTATTTTTAAAAAGTCAGTGCAATTAGGGGGTATGAACAATTTTATGCAAAAATAGTAAGGTTTCAAAAACTTGAATTGGAACAGAGTAAATAATAGACTTAGACCTGTAGGCAACTGAACTGAAATCTTGATTCCACTAGGAAATAATCATGGTACATATTGTGTAACTGAGAACAGCTTTTAAGCTTTTGGATCCAACTTTTTACAAAGAACAGATAACTTAATACAAAAAAAAGTACATAAGTAACTGTAAGTATTGCCCCCCACAGACTGTCAACTTTCTTGCAATTCTTCAGGCAAAGTCATATGACAGCACAATTGTGCTTTTTGTATATAGCAGATTACGGTAGATTACTAATGTAAATTCTCTAACCAAATAGATATCCTTTTGAATCTGTTTTTAAGTCAGGTGCTGCTTTTCCATAGCTTTTTACTGGCCAGAAAATAGGCCCTTGGACTAGATACAATACATAGTAGATAGGTACATTAAATCTACTAGTTAAATGTTTCCCTTCAGTTTTCTGTGAGCATATACATGAGTTAGTATTTTTGGACAAATTATGGGATGGAAGAAAATTAAATAAATCTAAGATAATATTGAAATTTCCGGCTCATTATTAATGCTGTTCAGTTTAGATTAATACATGTTGAATAGCTTATGCATACTAATAGGATTCTCTGATGTGTTTGTTATTTCTTTCCTTAAAGTTGCTGACTGGCATGTCAAAAGTCACTTTTTGTCTTACGGACAAAGAAGGGACCCCTGCAGTCCCATTAATGATCATTTCAAACATTCTGAACTACTGTTAATGTTAACTTTGCCATGTTTTTATTTGTTTGCTTGCTTTCATGTAAGATTCTTCATACAAAGTGATCCGAGATACAATTTGGCATGTGACAGCAAATGAAGCTGATTATCATTTAGCTATCTGGCCACGTTGTTCAATTAAAGTCCTCGTTGCTGAGTCTTCCAATTGAAAATACCTGTAAGATTTGGTACACTGAACTGTTAGATCTACTAGATGGGCCATCTAAGTTCCAGTTTCTATCCTGTTCTTTCAAGTTCTCTTTAATGCCTCTCCACAAGCTTTTTTTTTCAAATGAAAATTGTCACATGCCATGTTGGTTTATTATGAAGAGTTGCATTACATTGCTCGGAATGGAATCAGGGTATTACTAGAAAAAAACCCCCAAAAGCTGTAAGTTGTAAAATACTTGCACGCTGTCCTGTAATATAGCAGGAACTACAGTTCTGAAAGGTTCAGGAACTGAATTTAATTTTAAAATAAATAATTTAATTTTTTTTACAAATAGTTGCACACTAAATATTCAAAGGGCTTTAGGGCTCTATCCAGCTGAACGTATCTGTGGCCTTCTTGGCCCTACAAACCTTGGAAGGCTGTGGATGCTGGCTCTGCAACAGACTGATTTATTCAAAGGAAAGAGCAGCCTAATGAGTGGGTGGAGAGCCACAAGAGACTGCTTTCTACTAGACAGGCCTTAATATTGCAGTTATTTATTGATTTGTCTCCTTGTTTCAAACTTTTGACATGGCCTTTGGGACTGTCTGTCTAATGAGCAGCATTTTGTATTGTTTCAATTATCAACTTCTTAATTATCCATAAGTATCTTTATGGACAATCCTTTATGATTTTATTTAATCTCCTGGGTGGCTTCTTAAACTCCATTTGAGGTTTATGACTTGTTTACACACACACACTTTAGTAGAGATCTTCAGTTTACAGAAAAGAGTCTGCTGATCTCTCCCTCCCCACACTGAAAAATTACTGAAGCAATGCTGCTTAGATAACCGCACACTGCAGAGCCAGTTATGGGGAAGAAACAGCAAGAATGGAAGCTGCCAACTTTTCAGCATTGCCTGTCCTATCATCTGAAATATCATTTATTTTACCAGCCCTTTAACGTGTTCAAGGTTTAGTCTATGCATTAGCATACCTAAACACTGTCTGACGCCGGATGAAGAGTGTCAGCTTTGCACAGTCACATCTCCAACAATGATCCTATGATGTGTACAGTATTATACATATTCAGATCACACGCTGCACATTCAAACGATAAAAGAAAGCTATGAATTTTCTGAAAGGAAGAAATTGAAACGCTAGCCATGCTGGAAGTATTTACTAGCTGATAAAGTTTGCACCCAAGAAGAGGGTATGAAGAATACAAGAGGACAAGTTTGTTGTTTTCACAGATCAAGTACACCCCATTAATCCAAAAGGCTATCAATAGAGTAATAACTACCTGAGACATCCCTTGATAAGAAAGGCAGTCATTTAAATCCTTCAAATGGCATCAGTCATATGCCAGATTCCACTGACCTCAGTTAAGATGGACTAGAATGGGATGTCAGACTCATACCATGCCCCATACTGGATTGGGACCATAAAGCTTGTTATAGCCAGATGTGGCACAGGGCATGGGGGGCCATGGAAGGACCAACATGGACAGCAGTAGGAATGTGAGGATTGATGGTAGGTACAGTGGCAGTAGAGTAAGAGGCAGCAGGCCAAATAATCACAAGGTGAATGGCCTGTGTTGTCACAGCCCCCTCTCACCCTCCTGCCACTGATGACCATATCCATAATGAGGTAGGGGCCCTTGAGGTATGCAGGCAGTGGCTCCTGGCTACGCCCCTCACTTTTGATAGTCCAGTGGGCTGGGTGAAGAACCTCCACGGGCTAGAACCGGCTTATGGGGCATATGCTGGACAGCTCTGGATTAGTATGATTATCTGCTCATTCTGAGTGTTTTTTGATTGCCTATCAAGCCAAAATATGAAGACTATTGTATTGCAACTGTAACTGGTTTGAGTTTGGTCTTAGCCAAGGCTCTTTTACATGGTTGTCTATTCTGTGAATGCCAGAAAAATGAAAGCGGTAGTGTTAGAGTGAAGTCGTGGCTGTGATGGTCCAGAAATTATGCAGGAGGCAAAGGTGTTATCTTTTATTGAACCAACTATACAGTTGGGATAGAGTTAGACAAGCTTTCAAATGCAAGACATTCTTCATAAGGTTTGAACAGTGAGAACTAACACAGTATAGTTTTGCAATATGCAGGTTTATTAGTAATATCATAATATGTGTCGTAGTAGATGACTGCAACGTTTCTGCATTTTTTTAGATAACGGGTCTGCTGCTTGTGTTTAAGGAAACAGAGAAAAAGATAAGATAAAGAAAATATAAGATGTTTCAATCAGAACCTAATAGTTGTCCTTCATTTTAAAAATGAAATAATATAAAAATGATAATATAGTTCAAGTAATGATATGTTATTAAAATGCAAAAATGTAACAGCTAACTATATGTATGAATATAAGCATGACAAATACAATTCAAAATTTAATTTTAGATTCCCCAAATGAAACATTTTTGAAATGGAAATGTTTTGAAAATTCAATTCCTTGTATGATTTTGAAATATTTGATTTCATTCCAAGTCAGAATAAAAATAAATGTGAAAACGTCAAAATAGACATGTCAGTTTTGACCAAATCTGATGTATCCAATCCATAGTTATTATGATGACTATTGTGTTTAAATTTGTTAGACCTACTTTTCATAAATTAAAAGCCTTTACCCAATGAAGCCGTCCATCCTCACATTTAAACTAAAAAGCTGCTAAAGGAATTCTAAGTTACTATATATTTGTGTTTAAAAAGTTCACAGGATTTGAAAATTCATAGAAATCATAGAGAAGCAGAGCTGGAATGGACCTCTAGAGGTCATCTAGTTCAATCCCCTGCCAGAGGAAGGATCATCCCTATCCAAACCATTTCATATAATCCATTATCTAAACTCTTCATAAAACTGTCATCAATCCTGACACAACATAAGACACAGGTAAAGCAGGGGAACTACAGCACCCAGTGTTCTGCTTTTATAAAAAGGCTGTTAATATATGCTCAAGAGATCCCAGGTAAAAGGCCATAGAAGAAGGCAACCCACTGCCCCACAGTCCATACTAATTTGACTCTGGGGTAAAATTCTTTCCTACCCCAAATATGGCAATCAGCTTGACCCTGAGCAGAGGGGCAAGACCTTCCAGTCAGAAACCTCTGGCTTTAGTCTTAGCAGGAACATTGGTACACCCCAGTCAAAATCCCCAGCCTTGGGTGCAGTCAACACCCAATGCCTCTGAAGAAGGCTTAAAAATACCTTGACACATGTAGCAGAAAGTGGGGGAAGGGTCAACCAGCAGAGCTCAGAAGCCTGGGAAATACCCATAGTGGAACATGGCTTTGTTATACCTATATCATCCCTGACCAGTGGCTGTTCAACTTCTTTTTGAACACCTCCAATGATCAGAGGATCATAGGAAAGTAGGGCTGGAAGGGGCCTCCTGAGGTCATCTAGTCTAGCCCCCTGCTCAAGGCAGGATCATCCGTGACTAAAGCACCCCAATCAAGTGTCCGTCTAATCCACTACTGAAAATTTCTAACTGTGGGATTTCACTATTTCTCGAGGCAGCCTGCTCCAGTGGTTGACAACCCACATAATCAGAAAGTTCTTTCTAATCTCCAACCTAGATTTCCTCTGCTGCAGTGTCAAGTCATGGTTTCTACTCCACTACCCTGATGTACTGTCTGCAACTTCCTTAGGTAGTCTATTTCACTGCCTCACTGTTCTAACAGTGAAGTTTTCCTGTTATGCAACCTAGACCTACTTTGTTGCAACTTCAGGCCACTGGTCCACGTCTGGCTGTCTGCAGTAAAAGAGAAAAGGTGCTTTCCCTCTTCTTCACAGTAGCCCTTCAAAATTGCTACTCAAAATGGTTCTTTCTTTTGAATGTTATCTTTTTAAATTTCTTTTCAGGCTTTGTCAAATCAGACTCACTACTTACTGGCTTCTAATGGCTATACCATGTCTAACTATAAATATATGACTATACAGAATCATCAAAAACTCTGGAAATAGTCCACAGAGAATTAGGGGTAAGTGGCAGTTTCCTCATATCGAGTGACATAAAATAATATTTAAAAAGGCAAAACCTCCTGATATATTTAACTGCCACTTACCTAAACCCATGTGGGTTCGGCCCATTTCTTTGCTGGAATTTCTGGTACTTGTGATAGCTCAGAATGCTGTATTCCAGGTTGTCACAAAGATCAGGAAGCTGGCTCATGTAAATTAATGGCCAGAATTTTTTAGAACAACAAGAATAATTTGTGCTAAGTACTTCCTCTTACATTTCTGAGTTAGAGCATTCAGCCTATAACTGATTGCTGTTTAGCTAGTTCAAAAAAAAAATCTTTGAAATTCAACCTTAGGAATTGTGATTCGGTGCCAGTAGAGATAGATCAAGGTTTTTAAAAATATCTACAGCAAATTAAAAACAAATGGCCAAAAGTATTTTGCAGTGCTGTATCCCACAGATCATATATTCCATTCTCTAAATTAAATCTAAGAATGAATATTGGTTTATTGAGATTTATGGAATAATTTCTTAAAAACTCCAGAAATACGAGAATATATGCAGGCACTGACAGTTAGTGAACAAAAATAAGTGTCAGCTACTAAGTGGTTTCTTCTTTCTTTTGGAGTTATTTTTTTTTTTATTTTTTTCTATAATGGGAAAAATTAGCCCTGACTGTTTAAAAAAATAAGATTACACATAAACCATGAAATTAGGGCCAGATCATCCTCTCCCATTTTAACTGCAGAGGGGATAAAATGAGTGGAAAACCTGATGATTTAGCCAATAATCTGTCAGAGGAAGGGAGCTGGTCCTCTCCCAAACCCAACTGAAGTTCCTCTGTGTGAAGAAGGGGGCCTCACAGGTTCTGAGAGAGAGTGGTGGGAGAGTTAGAGGAAACTGGCTCTGTGGCATTATGGAGAAATTCTCAAGGTTTTTCTGTTCTATATCTTTAAATCCCTTTAAAAGGGGGAACTGTGACCCATTTTGCATGTGGTGCTCCCAAGGGAATGTGGCATCTGAAGGAGTTGCATATAAGGGGTGTTTTTTGAAGAACTGGGCATGCTGAGGGAGAGCTCTTGTCCTTTATGTATACCTTGAGATATTCAGGACCTCTCCATCAATTTTGGATGTCCATAGTGTTAGAGAGGGCCACATCTTCCACTTGCTGAGGCCCGTCCAACCTCCACCCATCAGAGGAAATGTGGTTGGAACCGTGTTGCTTAAGACCACAGTTTTCTGCCTATCTGTGTGTCTTCACAGCCTTTTTATCCAGAATATGATGATCTGCCTGCTAGGCTTTAGTAAAAGCAATAGTTTTCTGTTAATTAGAAAATTACCACGTTATTCACTGGTTTTGATCACTTCTAAATAAATCATTTGGTTTTAACAAATGACGTACTAGAGGAAGCCGGTCTTTTACATTTTTAAAATTGCTAAATGTTCAAAAAGGATTTGTACATACAACAAAATTAAAACAGGGATTATCTAGCACTGTGTGTGGGATACAGCTATAATCTATACAGTGCATGGAAAAGAAACTGGCACTCTCAATTGCACTACACACATCTCAGTAATAACAGGGTATGAGGCATACAATTTCAAGGAACACCCACAATGAAAATTATTCTTTCCAAACAGAGAATTGTTTTGGAATAAGTTAGGTTAATTGGCACCATGGGATTCCTCTCAAGGAAACACAGAACATTAAAATCTACACATGTGCATGTAAAATGATAAAGTATTATCTTCTTTCCCCTCTCAGCTCCTCAAATCTAGGACACGCTGCCCAAAATCAACAGAAACGACAGTGTTTTGTTGATTCAGTTTTCTTTAGAATAAACAGACAATTCCTCATCTGCTCAGCTTACAACCTGAAAGTCATTTCAGCGTTCCAAAATTGCTAGCTTGAGTTATGGTTATCTAGTTCAATCTCTCACAGAAAAAATAGGTCTCTAGAGCATTCAGGCATATACTATTCACAATTGTAAGGATCACTATTTTGCATGCAAACAGTATTGCTACATGATGGTAAAATGCAAACCTCTTAAGAAAAAACTATTGTGGGTTCTTATTTAGGAATAAAATCAAGTTCTATAAAAGGTCAATGGAAGAAGCAGGTATGTTTCACCAGCATGTCATGGTTTTCTATTAAAACAGTGAGTGTACATTAAAGTTGTCTGAATCCAGCTGAAGTAAATTAAATCCTCACAAAAACTCATCGCTTCATAAAAACCCCATCCTTCTTTTAATGTGCACTAATATGTTCCCAGGGTCATGGTTAAGAAATTTGCTTGTGTGCTATAGCAAACCCAGGGCAAAAATGTATTTTATTTGTCTTTAGGGTTTCCTAAAAATTACATTCTTTTATTTTTTCTTTATTTTTTTTTCTTATTCTTAGCCCCTTGTGCTTCCTAGATTTCTGCCTCAATCTGGCACAGCATTCAAAACTTCAGGCCATCTTTTGATTGAAATTCCCAGTGTGCTGGTCGCAGATGAGGTTTAGCCACAGGTATTTGGTTTGGTGTGCTCAGAGCCTGACTGCTACCATCCTGACATTTGAATCACTGAGAACTCCTGACTCACCAAGTAGTAACTTTGAACAGCACAAAGAAACTAGCCCTGAACAAGCTAGATTGGGAACAGGAATTAGTAAAGCCATACTAGCATATTCAACCTCTCCCCAACCCATAGCTGTGACTCTCTTATTTCTATTCAAGAGTAGCCCTGAAGAACCAGCATAGTGGCCCACATGAACATCTTTCTCATATGCCTGTGGTCAACTTTATTCCCCTCTGTGCTTACTTGCATACTTTATACAGGCTATAATTGTTCTTAAGCTAAACTTGGGATATGTGTGAACACCACAAAGAAGCTAGTCCTGAACAAGCTAGATTGGGTACAGGAATTAGTAGAGCCATACTAGCATACTGCTCCACCTGGCTAATATATAGCCAGCTTCTTGGAAAGGATAATTAGTCTGAGATAATGCAGCTATATTTCTACCAGTATAGATGGGGCATTTCAATATAGAAATGCACTGTGCTGTACAGCTGCAGCTTTGGATTCAGAAAACATGGATTGCAAAATTCAAAAAAAAAAAAAAAGTTGACGGTCCTGAAGGGAAAATTGTCCATAAATGGCACATGTCATGTTTGCATTCCATAACGTAGCATGGTTATTTTAGAGGGCTGCATGCATTCCAGCACGTGCAAACAGAAGCCTGGTTCTGCAGAAGGAGGGAGCTCCACTTCCCACAGGAAGTGCCGACAAAATGACTTGTCAGAATTCCTGCTGCGCAGAGAGAGTCAGGTAGCCTTTTCTGGTCCTCCATCTGTCTCTTAAGCCTACAAAACAACATAACCTACCACAGAAGCATACCAGGGCAGCTGTGATCCATGGGGCAGCGCTGGGCTGTCTGGGTGATACAGCAGAGTGGTCAGCCGCTGTTAGTTACAGTGGCAGCTATTTTTGCTCCCCCGTTCCCTTCCCACCAAGGCAGTGTCTGTGGCTGCTGCCCCAGTTGCTCCCTCTCAGTTATGCTACTGGCATGCTGTAAAATGCTCATTGAGGATATTCAGGTGATAGGAATGGTAACCACCTCAATTATCAAGTCTCCAGCAACCAGTAAAGCCAGATAATAGAGTGATAGTAAGTGTAACCTCTATGTATTTTTCCTTGGGGTGTAGGGAGCTTAAAAGAGGAGCAATTAAACACTTATCTCCACCACCCTCCAGTACAAGAATTTGGATAAAAATCCATGCATTGAAACTTGAAGCTTTCTCTTTCTTACACAAGTTATTCCCATGTACGGAGGCAAGGGTCTTTCATGATATTGTCATGTGAAGATTAGTGTAAGCCCTGCCCAGGCCTTACACTGTCCTTAGTTATACTTAGGACCTGAATATGAAAATATCTACATAATGGACTTCAGCATTGACTTCCTTATTATTTACATCCTCCTCCATAAATAATCTAGTGGCTATAGCACTAATCTCAGACATAAGAGACTTGGTTTCTAGCATCCTGCAACCTCATTGTGCTTTGAAGCCACATTTCCTATATCCTAGTAGTATATCCTAACTACCACCTTATGGGTCAGGATAGACCAAAAGTACTGCCAATTCCCTCCTATTGAAGGTGAACCACTGGGCAGCCAACAAGGAAAGATTAATTGGGCCAGAAGGAGAATAAGCAAGAGGTGGCCTAACTCAGTAGGCACTGCCTTGGGAAGAAGCGAGTCTTGAGTTATGCTCCTACACACCCAGGCCTGTTTATGTTTTTTTAACTGTCAAATATTTAATACTAAAAGCATCATATATCTGGAGTAGTGCAGTAAGTAATGTCATTATTCTGATTTATACTTGGTAACAGTGGCCTCAGAGAGTGCATCAGTGTAACTGAGAGTACACTCCAGCCCAGGGGTAGGTAATTATTTTGGCTAGAGTGCCACTTCAGGAATTTGGCTGACGTATTGTTTGGGAGGGAGTGGGAGGAGGAGAGGGGCAATTGAAACTATCTGGTCTGAGCCCATCTGCCCTGCACCCACCATCAGGGTGCTGGATGGAGAGGGCAGATGGAGACCAGCTGGGACCACTGCAGGCAGACAGGGCATGCTTGGCCAGGTGGATGGGGCAGGGCTGTGAGTGGATAGCAAGCAGCATCTGGGCATGGGGTGGGCAAACAGGGGCCAGTGTTGGCCTTTAGGGTACTGCCAGAGGTCTGAGGGAGGGTACTATAGTTGGACCAATAAAAAAAAGATAACCCGCAAAGATTTTTGTCTCTCACATAAAAGACTTACTAACAATCCATTGGGCTTTCTTTGCCTCCCTGCAAATACAGACACACTCTCCTTCCTGTTAGGGATTCTAGGTAATGTCATCCAAGGAGGCCAAGAGGCCTTTCCTTCATGAAGAAGCACCATGGAAATGCCTTTATATGCAATTAGTGCACCTGAATTTTCTTTGCAGAAAATTCAAGAGCATTAAACTGTGCCTGGGCACACATCTGAACATGTGCCTATTGGGAGCAGTTCAGTCCAGGGCTGCTCCTGCCCTGTTCTGCACCCCTGCAGCAGCAGGAGGTATAGAAGCCAGTTCCAATCCCCACAGGATTGGGGTAGCTGTCCCGGCTCTGGAGATAGCTGCCTCCCAGCCATGTGGAGATTGGGACCAGTCCCGATCTCCACATGGCTGGAAGGCAGCTGCCCTCAGAGCTGGGACAGCTCCGTCTGCTCTGCAGAGATTGGGACTTAGCCAGGCAGCAGCTGTGGCCTGGCAATTTGCTTTGAGTCAGAGTTTATACATGCACTTCAGCACACTACATTAGACTGATGGCAGTAATTGCTGCACATGTGTAGATGGTAATGCTGTACTGTGCATTAATTAGTCTAATGTGCTTTGAAGTATCTCATGTAGATGTACTCCATGACTTTGACTATCACTAGCAGGCTTTCCAAACAGTCTGAGCATATACTTGCATCCTATAGGTAGAAGGTTCAATCAGCAAGCCCTGTGTGGAGGAATTTACTCCCTGCTCCCAGTGCTGTTTGTACAGTTTTCCAATAATTATTTAATGCAAAATTGCACAAATAGTAATGAAAGGGAGCACTCCCTCTCAGGGCAATTGTTCATAGCTTTATACTTAGTAGGGTCGGAAGGGACCTGAGCAGATTTCATAGATTTCATAGACATCAGGGCTGGAAGGGACCTCGGGAGATCATCGAGTCCAGCCCCCTGCCCAAAGGGCAGGAAGTCAGCTGGGGTCATAGGATCCCAGCAAGATAAGCATCCAATTTACTCTTGAAGGTGTTTAGTGTAGGTGCTTGAACCACCTCCGCTGGCAGACTGTTCCAGACCTTGGGGGCTCGGACAGTAAAGAAATTCTTCCTTATGTCCAGCCTGAAACGGTCTTGCAGGAGTTTGTGACTGTTCGACCTAGTCATCCCTTGGGGCGCTCTAGTGAACAAACGTTCCCCCAGATCCTGGTGGTCACCCTTGATAAACTTATAGGTGGCCATCAGATCACCCCTGAGCCTACGCTTTTCCAGGCTAAAGAGTCCCATGTCTCTCAGCCTATCATCGTAAGATCTGTTTTCCTGACCTCTGATCATGCGCGTGGCTCTCCTCTGGACTCTCTCAAGCTTCTCCACATCCTTTTTGAATTGTGGAGCCCAAAACTGGACGCAGTACTCCAGCCGCGGCCTCACCAAGGCCGAGTACAAGGGGAGAATGACGTCCCGAGATTTGCTCGAGAAGCATCTATGGATGCAAGCCAGCATTTTGGTCGCTTTATTAGCCACAGCATCGCATTGCAGGCTCATGTTCATCTTGTGGTCAATGATGACCCCCAAGTCTCTTTCTTCTGTAGTGCTATCCAACGTAGCACTGCCGAGCCTATAAGGATGCATCATCAAGTCCGACCCCCTGCCGTGGCAGGAAAGAGTACTGGGGTCAAACAACCCCAGCAAGGTGATTGTCTAGCCTTGTCTTAAAGGACAAGGAGCCAGGGTAGGAGCCAGTACCACTTTGCTTGGCAGTTGGTTCCAGATCCTAGCCACCCTGACAGTGAAGTAGCGCCTCCTGATGTCTAATCTGAATTTACCCTCTGCCAGCTTGTGACTGTTATTTCTACTCACTCCTGGTAGTGCTCAGGGGAACAGGGACTCCCCCAGTGCCTGCTGGTCCCCTCTGACTAGTTTGTAACAGGCCACTGGATCCCCCCTCACCCTTCTCTTCTGGAGGCTGAACAGGTTCAGGTCCCAGAGCCTCTCCTCATAGGGTCTGCCCTGCTGTCCCCTGATCATGCGAGTGGCCCTCCTCTGGACCCTCTCCATGTTGTCCACATCCCTCTAAGTGCGGTGCCCAGAACTGGACACAGTACTCCAGCTGCGGCCTGACCAGTGCGGCATAGAGGGGGAGGATCACCTCCCTGGACCTGCTTGAGATGCATCAGTGGATGAATGACAAGGTGCGGTTGGCCTTCCTGACTGCATCCCCACACTGCCGGCTCATGTCCATCTTGGCATCAATGATGACTCCAAGATCCTTTTCTGCCTTTGCACTGACAAGAAGGGAGTTCCCCAGCCAGGTATGGTGCTGGTTCTTCCTCCCCAGGTGCAGTACCTTGCACTTGTTATCATTGAAACCCATTCTGTTCTCATCTGCCCACCCCTGTAACCTTTCTAGGTCTGATTGCACCCTATTCCTTCCTTCTAGCATGCCCACATCCCCCCACATCTTAGTGTCATCAGCAAATTTGAACAGGGTGCATTTTACCCCCTCGTCCAAGTCACTGATGAAGATGTTGAACAGTGCGGACCCGAGGACTGAGCCCTGGGGGACCCCACTGCCCACATCCCTCCAGGTCGAAAATGACCCATCCACCACCACTCTCTGGGTGTGGTCCTCCAGCCAGTTGGTGACCCATTTGACTGTGTAGGTGTTGACACCACAGTCCCCCAGTTTCTTAACAAGAATGGGGTGAGAGACAGTGTCGAAGGCCTTCCAAAAGTCCAGAAAGACTATGTCTACTGCTACCCCTGCATCTAAGGATTTGGTGACCTGGTTATAGAAGGCCACCAGGTTGGTCTGACAGGAGCTGCCTCTAATGAACCTGTGTTGGTTGGCCCTAAGCGTAATCTCCCCTGCTGGCCCCTTGTGGACATTTGCCAGAATAATTCTCTCAAAAAGCTTACCCAGGATTGAGGTAAGACTAAGTGGCCTATAGTTTCCCGGGACCTCCTTCCTCCCTTTTTTGAAGATGGGAACCACGCTGGCTCTCTTCCAGTCCTCTGGCACCACACCAGAGTACCACGAGTGCTCGTAAAGCTGTGCCAGGGTCCCGCAATGACCTCAGCTAATTCCCTCAGCACTCTGGGGTGGAGATCATCAGGACCAGCTGATTTAAATACATCCAGTCCCTCCAGAAGTTCCCTGACTAGATCCTCACTGACCCTTGGCCTAGGTGCACCTCCCCTGGTGCCTGGGAGGGAGGCCCAGTGGCGGGGGTTGATCCGGTCCCTGCTTAGGAAAATGGAGGCCAAGAAGTCGTTAAATAGGTTAGCTTTGTCATCTGGTGTGATGACCAAATTTCCCAGCATGCCTTTCAGGGGTCCCACGTTACCCAGTACCTTCTTTTTGCCCCCTATGTATTTAAAAAAGGACTTCTTGTTGTCCTTGATCCAGGAAGCTAGTCCCAGTTCCATCTCTGTCTTGGCCTTTCTGACCAACCCCCTGCATCCCCTAGCAACTGCGGTATAGTCATCCCTGGTGATGAATGTGGTTCACCTCACTGAACCACATTCAGTCTCCCACTTGCTTATTCTCCTTCTAGGTAGTCCCATTACTTTTTCTCTCCTAGCTGTCCAGTGGCTTCACTTAATCACAAGGGTACTCCCAGTTGTGCTGCCCAGTGACTAGGAGATGATCATGGCAAATGGGTGAATACAGTTGAAAAATCTGCTGGGGGAAGATATGAATTTAGAACCCAGCTCTTTCATAAGAACACTCTTACACAAGGCCTCATACCACCATGCTATGAGCAGTGTTAAACAGTCATCAGTTAAGGGGGGGTTTTGCCAGTTACAATTTCAAGAGACTTTCATGATACTTATGCTCCTCATCACAAGAAAATGAATTGCAGCAGCTGAATTGCAGACCATACTAAGGGCCCTTACAACATAAGGGTGCCTATGCACAAGTGGAATTCCAGTGCATCAAAGCAGACTTGATTAATCAAATCTGCTGGAGCTTGGCAATTCCCATGCTCCAGCAGCCTCCTCCAGTGCATCAACATTCCTATGCTTAAAAATGGCAGTGGGGGCACTTGAACTAAAGCTCATCAAATTTTTCCATTTTTAAGCACAGGGACGCTGATACATGAGATGCGGCAGCACTTTGATTAGAGAGGCTCTTGGAGCCACTCTAATTAAAGCATTACCCCATCCCCTCTACTTGGAGCATGTGTAAAAGTGCCTTTGTGTCTGCACCTTAAAGCTCTTTAACTTGTGCTAAGTGCCCTCTGAGCATCTCAAAAATATACCACTTCAGGCAAGGGTTAACTCTGGGTTATGCTATCTAGCTTGTGTTAGGGTAACTTCGGTCTGCTCCATGGAGATAAAACAAGCAAGTTGTGTGCATCCCAGGATGCACCACTCCCAGCCCCGCTCACCCAGAACAGGAATAGAACCCAAGTGTCCTGTCCTGCCTGCTAGCCATCCCTCCCTGCTCACCAGCGCCCTAGTAGCAAGTCGGAGCAGTGCAGGCAAGAAATGGTATTAACCCTTAACGTACAACAGCATGTTCTAATTTTAACATCATTCAACATACCGCAGATTTGATATGGTTTACCTTTAGATATCATAGTGGCAGTATGTGCAGTAGGGTAAGCTTAGCCACACAGGGTGGAATTTCGGCATGTTAGTGGTATTCAGGCTGTTACACAGAACAAAGCAGAATCTTGTTTAGTGACTTAGACCCCTAAAAGCTGTGCGAGTACAGATGGCAAAGTAGGATTTAGCCCCTCATGTCTGTCCCCTGGGAGATGAAGAAATAGAATGACACTGATTTTATTAAAAATGTATCTCACTGAGTTGCAGTTAATTTTGGTCTCATTGTTCGTTAATTATTTGGTTACATTGTAAACTTAGTTCGCTGTCTTGTTATGGAAGTTTGGCAGTGACAGTTATAAACTAAGGTTAAATAACAGCATCCATTTCATACCTCATTTTAAGTTATTCATAACTTCCTGAAACTTTCTATTGTTTGTTCTCTGACTAAAGGTGAGCTTTTCTTGAAAGCCTAAAGAAAACTGTTTTAGCCATTTCTAAGCATAAAGACAGTGAAAACAAATTGTCTTTCCATTATATACTGTTAAAAAATTTTTTTGAACATGCCATCATTAAAACAGGGGAGATATTGAAGCTGAAGCTTGAATCAGAGACTTTGTTTTGGAAGATGAAAAATGGGTTAAAAAGAGTCCTGTGCACACATTAGGGTGTTGAGGGCTCAAATTCTGATGCCTCAGGCAATAATTAGGAAAAAAACAAAACAAAAAACACTTGAGCACCTCCTTAAATCCTGGCACCTTGTTAAAGTTAAATATTGATGTAAGTGCTATGGTAAATCAAGATCACAACCTCTGCAGATCTCAGGGATACTTAAATTGTGTTGTGAAAACACACAGGACAGAGTAAAGGTTTCAATGCTAACCCTGTGGCCTTGTGCAAAACACTTTTTGGAGGTAAAGAGCTCATTTTTGGATTGGCCCAAGCAGCTTTGGAATATTTAGGGTTTTTTAGGTAGCACATCTAATACCCGCTAGTAACCTTTTGTATGTTTTTGCTAAGCATTTGAACTGCCAATGAAAAAAATGGGCCTATGCTACCTATGCCCCATGTTTCTCTTTTCAGCCTAACCCTGATATTTGGTCAGCTGTTCTTCCTCACAACAAGCCCATTGAATCAGTGGATCTATTTCTGAGTAAGAATTTGTTCAATTGGAGGAACTTAAGTTCTGACAATAATTGACTATCAAATTTAGCTAAACTTTATATGTTCATTAGGACAAGGAGGGATTCAGTAACTAAAACTGAACGCATGTACTTAAAATAACTTAAGTTACAAATGTGTATCTTTAATTTGCTTCAGAAAAGAACTGACTGTCAAAATAATTGCAACAAATTATATGAATATAACACACTTAAAAAATGCTGGAATCATAAAAGCATGCACAGTCCATTTTACTAGATAAACTGAAAGTAGGAAGAAACAAAAGTGCAGATGTGGTTTAAGATTTAGGGAAACTTTCTATTAAATTTTAAGCCATTGTGACAAGGAAAAGAAATTCATAGCCTGGGGGTGAAGCAGAAGGTGATTGAGGTCAAGAAGTCTAGCTCATATATTGTTAACAGCCTATCTTCAGTATCATTGCACTGACATATGTTTTCTGTTTTGGAGTTTTCTTTTTTTCCTCAGAGGCCTCAAAGACTTTGTCCTTTTATCATAGTGTTTTCATTATCCTTACTACTAAAACATAATTATTTGTTTAAAAAGAGTTGATCTCCTTACAATATAACTTGGCATGGCATCTCTATAAGGCAGTTTTAAGGATGCCCTGTTTGCTAAGATTTCTGCTTCAGACAATTTGTGTATCAAATGAAACAGAACAGTATGACTTAGGATGCAGTTCTGTTGTAGATCCTATAATTCCATGGTCAATAGATATACAAAGCCATGGATACCAAAAGGTACAATAAAATAAAAAGGATTTAGGAGTCACAGTGCACAGGCAACTGAACATGAATTCTCTCTGCAATGCTAGCCAATAAGAATAATGCAGTGCACAAATAAGGAAGTTGTGAGTAGGAAAAGGAAGATGATTTTACCTGTGTAGGTTGCACTGGAGAGACTAAAATTAAACTATGTTCTGGCATCCATGTTTTAAAGAGAATGTTAAGAAATTTAAGGACATGCAGAGAAGAGATGCAAACCTTACTTGGAGAAAAAATTTTAAGAGCTCATTGTGTTTAGCTTATCACAGAGAAGATTGAGAGGTGACTTGATTACAGTTTGTAAGTATGTTCACAGGGAAAAAATACCGTGATCTTTAATTTGGCAGAAAAAGACACAGCAGGAACCAATAACTGGAAACTGAAGCCAGACGAATTCAAATTACAAAGAGGGTGATTAATACCTGGAACAAACTGCCATGTGAAGTGGTGAGCTCTTCACCTGTGTTGTCATGAAATGAAGACTAAGGTCCAATTTGGTCACAGAAGTACCTAAACTTAGGGTGCTTATACATGTGCAGTGCACTGGAGCAGACTCAATTAATTGAGTCTGCTGGAACATGGTAATTACTGTGCTTCAGGAGACTCCAGCATCACATGTAGCAGCGTTCCCATGCTGAAAAATGGTGGCAGGGCATTTTACGAGCTTTAGTTAAAGTGCTGCTGCCACTATTTTTCAACGTGGGAACACTGACACACATGATGCTTCAGGTGCTTTAATTAAAGTGGCTCTCAGAGCTGTTCTAATTAAAGTGCCCCCTGACTCCTGGAGTAGGTCTATAAATACCTTAGATGGTGGAATATTTAAAATGGAAGTGTTTTAAGCCAGGAGGTTTGGTGCAGCTGGACCAAGTTTGGGCACCTATGACCCCTACATAAGTTAAGGGGAAACTAAGGACGTGTCTACAAAGAAAACTTACTGTGGCGGGCAGCAGTGTTTTAAGGCACACTGCATTACCCTGCATAGACTACCTCCTAAACTGGAATCAATGTGTAAGTATTGATTCAGTGCTGCTGGTGGGCTAATTAGAAGTCCTGACAATGCTAGGAAGGGTAGAAATGTTTGAGCCAAAAATACTCATTTAATGTGTCTGGAGTAAAGTGGGTCCAAAATATGTTGGAAGCAAAAGTTAATTTTGCAGCTGTGTCATTTAGTTCTATCTATGGCTACCAAAGACAAGCAGAAAGGACAGCCAGGTCAGAAAATGCAATGCTAGAAGAGCACATCTGCCAGCCAGGCTGCCAGTGAGGATCACTGATTTGGAGGTGTGAAGAAACAAGTTGTTTCTGGGCAGGGGTCTCTAGGGTTTGGCTTTTCTTTCCCCATGAATCTTGCATCTCTCTGTATTTGAGAATCCTCCCATAGGGTTCAGTTCATCCACCTTTGACACAAGAGCATATCTTCCTGCTATGATGAAATACAAGCTTAGTTTTAATGTGCTTGTGCCAACACAACATGTAATTCTGAATGTATATACCAACTTCCTTTATTCTGTTGTTTTTTTTTTTTTGGAGGGGAAGACAGCTGCCAGAAGTCCACAAAGTATATAAGTGGTGCCAACCAAAGTATGTAAGTGGTGTCAAATCCACTGCTGGTGATGAAGGTACCGGCGTCATAGGAGGATCATTGATCACTATCTGCAAACTCTGGGTAGATTGAGCAACTTCATATGACTGTCAAAATACATAGCTTACCAACCACATTAGAAAAGTAGAAGCACTTTGGCATAGAACCCCGTGCACTACTGCTAGCACAAGTGATTGTCAAATTCAGGGATGTCAAATTCACCTTGCATCTCTAGCGAGATCTGGACTCCAGGGCTCCTTGTCCCACCCATCACTGGCCACATCCTGAAATTCATTGGTCCATCAGTAGCCCAGGGAACCAGATGGTGCAGTTCTGTGGGCCGGATCCAATCTAAAGGCTTCTTCACAGCCCAACTTTACAATATAACCAGTGGCTCCCTTCATTCCAGTGTATAGATTTCCCGTCTATGGATCTGAATACAAATACTGTGATAAGGGAACTAATGCTAGTCAGACTAGGACCAACCTCCATGGCTATTTGTACTGCAACACGTCCTTCTGTCTACCCGTCTAAAATAGGCTTACCATGACCAACATTCCTCCTCACCAGCACAAAATGAAGAGAATGGTTAACTCATTGCAGTTTTGCCTTTATCCTTCTAGTCTGAGCTATCTTAAAAAAGCACAAGTTTAAAAACCTTTCTAACGGTATTTCATAGACATTACATAGACATTAGGGCTGGAAGGGACCTCTGAAGATCATCAAGTCCAGCCCCCTAATTGTTGCTTATGATTAATTCATGTGCAGATGTATAAAAATTATGTTTTGCCAGATAAAAGTTACAGCCATAAAAATTTGAAAAAATCATAATTTGTTATTGTAGTGATTAGAGGGTATGTGTTTGTTAATGCAAATTAAACAGAAAAGTCTTAAACTGCTGTTTTCAGGGGTGTTATTATATGATCGTTCTTCAAATAAAATTGTTATTGGATTAAGATGTTTTTGGGTTAAATTTGATATTTTTTACAAAATGTGAAAACTGTCTTTATATCCTTTTCAATAGACAATCTGCATATTCAATGCCAGGGTAAAAATATGACCTGTGTTATCCAGGACTTGTCAGACTAGATAACTGTGTTGTCCCTTCTGGCTTTAAAAGTCTAGTAATTTGTGAAAATAATGTGAAAACAGTAGAAAAGACTTTACACCATTTCAAAAACAGTTCACCTTGAATATTTTGGGCCTGATCACATATTACTAAGATTCCAGTGACTTCATTTTATGTTTGATTAATGCTGGTGTAAGAGGAGAATCAAACTCATGGGTGCCTGTACATGACCCCAAAGGCTGCTCCAGTGTGCTGTAACTACAATTAGAGTCTGTTAAAGCGTGGTTATTACCGTGCTTCAGCCATCCCCTGTGTCTCGTGTATCAGTGTCCCCACACTTCAAAATGGAGGCGGGAGTGGTTTAACTGAATCTCATTTGACCAGCTTTAGATAAAGCACCCCACTGCCATTTTGAAACATGGGGACACTGATTCACGAGATAATTCAGGCACTTTAATTAGAGCAGCTCTCAGAACCACTTTAATTAAAGCACCCCACCCTCTACCTCCAAGGCATGTATAAAAATGCCTGTTGTTCATAAGAAAAATATACACAAGTAGCTTCCATTACACTTACATTAATGGAAATGAAATATGTCTTCTGTACTGTAGAGAAAAAAAAATCCTTTCTTCAGACAGATTACATACAGGTACATTGCCTTTAAAGACCCTAGCCATTCATGGATAATAGTACCAACATCTATGTATTAAAGTTCTATTTTGCCATCTAGCAAAATAGGCAAAGATTCTGGAGAAATACTGTACTATGCATTTAAAAATCTGTAAATAGTGTATGTAGTAGCAAGGCACAGTGGACTGGTTCAATAATTCTCACTCTTTGAATATGTAAAACTTTAAGAGATACTCTGATATTCTTGACTGTACATCATGGGCACTAGCTACTGATCCTTTGGAAAGCTGGGCCATAAAAGAGCACTCTTATTTACTGGTATCTACCTCTTAAATCACATTTCGAGATAAAAGAAAGAAGTAGCAAATGCCCTTGAAGTATGACTATGTAAACAATTACTGTATGGCCACAAGGATGTCAGCCAGCTTGGGAAGGGAGGTAGCCCACAAGATGTCATATGTTATGATAGATACTGTTAAATGTTTAAGAGCTTTTAAGAATAATTATTAGAGATGACTTGGCTTTATTTATTCTCTCTTACTTTTGCAGGTAACTGAAGCTTGTTAACAGAACTATGTATACGGTGAAAATGAAAAAATCTTTCCATCAGAAAATTGCCAAGTATCTCTTAGCTGATTTTCAACATTGCTGAATGCTCAAGTGATTCCCACAGATTTGAGTAGCAGCTGCTGGGCACTTAGTCCTTTTGAAAAATCAAGCTACTTATTGGGATGCACATAAGAAAGTAACTTGAGATTGCTTTGTTGGAAAACCCAGCCCATTTTCCAGTGTACATCCTTTACTAATATCTAGGTCAGGAGTTGGCAACCTACGGCTTATGGGCGAGATTTGGCCCACGGAGCCACTGGATCCTGCCAGTGCAGTGGGGGCTTTGGCAGTGCTCGTTGGTGATGGGGCTTTGGGGGTGCTGCACAGCACTGTGGCCAGGCAGGACGGCACTTTGCCCATGCTGCACTGCAACTGGGTAGTGGAGAGAAGTGGCAGTGGGGAGAAGCTGCAGCAGTGGCTGCAGTTAGGTTCTAGCACAAGCCTGCTTTGGACCCAAGCTGGGTCATTCTGGTCTGGTGCCATAAAATGTGGCCAACCTGTGATCTATATAATGCTCTTCATCATGGTATTCCTAGTGCTTTATATTACATTTCACCATCACACTTTTTTTTGGTGGTATGTCTTAAAATACAATGTAGTGCCATATATAGGTACCTAAGCTTACTCAGAAGGAGTGTAATGGGGTTTGGCACTAACGTGACCATACTGCTTATAATATTGTGCCATGTAGATGCTTTGTTTGTTGTATATTTTGTCAATTTGTTTTTTTCTTCTCCTGGAGCTCTATAGCTGAAGGTTCCTCCACAGAGAGAAATGAAATGGTTAAATGAATCACAAAATCATAGGACTTAGGTATTTATTTTAAACAGAGTCATATTTTGCACATACACTACTCTGTTTCAAACCAAGAATCATCCAAACTCCTCCTGAAAAGAGGTGATCTGAAACCAGGCCATTGGTGTTATATCTGAAATATAAAATGACTATTTACCACGCGCTGTGCTATTTTGATTAATGTAACTCATTTTTCATTGTTTTTGAAAATTATGCCAAGAAGCAAGTGAAATCCTTTCATCTAAGGAGGCTGGCATGTTGTTGTAGTTGTGATGTTCCAAGAAATGTATGAGAGAGAAGGATCTTTTATTGGACCAACTGTATAGTTGGAAGAGACGTTGGACAAGCTTTTGGGCATAGAGGACCCTTCTAGCTGAAGCATCCCTAAGTAAAGACACTTTATGCCAAAAGTTTTTCCAATATTTCTTCCAACTACACTGCTGGTTCAGTAAAAGATATCACAAAAACCTCTTCATTTCTACCCAGGAGAACTTTTATAATCTTTTCTCCAATGCCTTATGAAGGATGTTTGTGCCTGAAAGCTTGCAATTAAAGAAATTTTTTTGCAAAAATCTTCTTCGTCTAATAAAAGATACCATCTCTACTATGAGTCCTGATTGTCTTGCCTCTCAGTCATTTAAGGAGACTTTTGTGACATAAGCTGCTTCTTGACAGTAGTATACATGACAGTAAGTAAGCATTGAAATAAAATATAGACCATTCCCATATGAATATCTTGTGTAAGACTTGCAAGTCGCCTAACAGTTTACTTACCCCATGATTTTTTGTCACACCAGAAATCCTGCTTAAAAAAACTCCACCACATTCACTTTAATGGCCAAATACCAGGGGTCTACTCCAGCTCCTCTTAGAGTCAGTAATAGACTTTCAGTTGACTTTAATGAGAGTTGTTACAGACAGTTGTTATTTGGGCTTGCAATTGGAGATGAAATAACTTTATTAGGTACACACAGTGTACCAATCATTGGAGAGCAGCTCCCAATCTAATGGATAGTTTGTGAGACATTCTTGGATAGGTTGTAGAAAAGAAAGCTCCTCCTTCTTAGGTGGTGTGGTGAGAAGTATCCCTCCTGTTTCCTTCTACCACACCATTGGTAATAAACATTTCAAATTAGAATAATTCCTTAAATTCCTTAAATGGGACAAACTTGGTCCCATTTATGTTAATAGCAAAATTCCATGCACTTCACTGGTAGGATAATCGTGCCTGAATAATATAAATGTAGAGATAATGTTGATTCTGGTGTAATATATCTTTGTGTATCTTTAAGGTGGATGGCAGATTAAAATTTCACTTGAGAAAAAAGAGTATTTTGTTAAGTCACTTTCTTTGTCAGCTGAAACTCTGCCATATTTTAGAGAGATTCCTATATTCTCAAATAGTCTTTTTAAATTAAAATATTTTCCTGAAAAAACCCTGACTCCATTTACCCATGAATGTTTTGAATGAAATTAAATGTGCATGGTGAGTGTGCATAATGAGATTAAACTATACAAATAGTGAGAGAGAAATAAAAATTCCAACCTTTATTCCACTTTGAACAAGCTTGTGTATGTCCAGAAAAAGTTCCTTCATTATCTCCCCCTCAGGAGTGAAAATCTTGACATATCCCTCCTTTTCAAGGATAAAGAGACGATGAGATCCATCCCCACAATGCACTGCTCCAACAGGCTGTCTCAACCCACTCACAACCTCTTGAATACAGAAGCAGTTGTGCTTGTGTTTTCTAAAGAAATTTGAAAAATAAAACAGTGAAAACTTTGTTTCATTTCTCTAATAAAATAAAGTTATCAGAACCAGTATATATTCCCACCCCACCCACCCCAAGAACTAAAATTTGAGAGTCTTGAAATTGTACTACAACGTTAGTTAAAAAAGGCCAAACAGGTTCTCCCTTCAAATGTACCCAGTCAATGGAAGTAATCTGTGTACATCCAAGAGCATAATTTGGGATTTTATTACTGAGATCTATGGGAAAGTATAACTTGATCTGAGATAGAAGATGGGGAGAAGGAGAAAATATGTTAAAAGGCAGGAAAGTTAATATTTTAGGAAAATTTTGCCCTAAAGTAAGCACTGTAAATTCTAACAACTTTAAAATTTAACAAAAGTTGTCACTTAAAATCTTTTTTAAGTGGATGACTTATTTTGGAGCATTATTATTAAATATCCTAATCCAATTTATTCACAACAGTGGAAAATTCAGAAGAGAAAAAATGGAAAGTCCTATACTATATAATGAAAGAATTTGTTGATAATATATCAATATAGAGAAAATACTTCTGTCAGATGCTATCTACCAGTAGTTACAGAATTCAGGCCAAAATGACACACATGAATAGGGTGACCATATGGGACTATGGGAAATCCAGGACATCCACCACTTCCCAAGTTACTGGCACAGCTGCAAGCGGAAGCACAGCACCATGGTGCACCAGGCAGTGCCTGCCTGCCTGTCTTCCTGGCATACCACATCACTCTGCCTCCCCACCAGACTGTACCCAATGCCTCTGCAATTCTGGGATTCTTGCTTTAATCTTCACCAACTGGCCTGTGAAATCTGGGACTATTCCTGCTAAGCTGGGATGTTCAATTACCTTACATATGAATCAAAGAATTGTAGAGAAGTAGGGCTGAAAGGGATCTCCAGAGGTCATCAAATCCAACCTCCGGCCTAAGGCAGGATCCTCCCTATCCAAACCATTGTATACAAACCATTCTAAATTTTACATAAGACTACTATAAACCCTGACACAACAAAGACCTAACACTGCAACCTACCGCAGATAAATCAGAAGAACCAGGGCAGCCAGTATCCTGCTTCTATGAAATGTTGCCAATATGTACTCAAGAGATCTCAGGTACAGGGCCACAACCCTTGCTACAGAGGAAGGGAAAACCCCCCGGAGTTCATACCAATCTGACCACAGGGTAAAACTCTTTTCTGACCCCAAATACGGCAATCAATCTGACCCTGAGCAGAGGGGCAGGACCCTGTAGCCAGGAGCCTCTGGCTTTGGTCCCAGCTGGATCACTGGCACTCCCCAGTCAAAATCTCCAGTCTTGGCTGCAGCCAACACCCAATGCCTCTGAAAAAATCTTAAAAACACCATGACACATGTACCAGAAAGCAGGGTAGGGGGTAACCAGCAAAGTCCAGAAGCATGGGAAATACTGATAATAGAACATAAACATTCCTACAGACCAACCTCTTCTTGAACACCTCCAGTGATGGAGAGTCCACCACTTCCCTAAGCAGTCTATTCCACTGCCTCACTGTTTTAACACTGAAGAAGTTTTTTTTTTCCAGAAATCCAATCTAAACTTACTTTGCTGCCACTTCAAGCCATTGGTCCACGTCCTTTCTGCAGCAAGTGAGAAAAAGTGTTTTCCCTTTTTTTTATGGCATCCCTTCACGTACATGGAGACTGCTATTGTGTCTCCTCTAAAGCACCTTTTTCACAAGCTGAACATGCCTGGGTCTCTCAGCCTCTCCTCATATGACTTGCTTTCCAAGCCTTTTATCATCTTTGTTGCCTGTCTCTGGACCCTCTCTAACTTCTCTGTGTCCTTTTTAAATTGTGGAGCCTAGGCCTGCACACATTACTCCAGATGAGGGCTAACCGGTGCCAAAGAGAGAGGTACTATCAACTTGTTTATCTTTCCATAGTGCTGCCATCCAGCCAGGTGTCACCCATTTTATATTTGTGTTTTTGATTATTCCTCCCAAGGAGCAGCACCTTGCATTTATCTGCATTGAACTTCATCCTGCTAGCTCTGGCCCAACTTTACGATCTGTTGAAGTATGTATGAATCATAGAGAAGCCAGGCTTGTAATACACTGTTAGTAACCTAAATACTGAAAAGTCTTAAAGTTCAAATACACTAACAGCAGCAGAAGAAAATAACATCTGGAGCACACAGCTGCTAAGCATAAGCACAGACTGAGCTGATTCACTGTGAAAACCACAAAGATTTGTCAGTTTTTTTAGATTAAACATCATTTATCTTTATGAACCTGCTGATCTCTTCCACTTTGTCATATTCTTCCATCTGGTCCAAATAGTTAGAAGCTGGGCCTCGCACTTGTTTTCTTGGGAAATCTGGAAAGCACAAGCCACCATCTTTTCTTGCATAGTAAAAGCAAAACTCATCAGCTGTTGTTTGGAGAAAACCTTAAAAATGTAAAAGAGCAGAAAAATATTCAGCATATTATCATATCTGCTTGTTTTGAGCCTTCAAGCTAATCTTCATGTGGGGTATAGTTTGAAGGGAAAAAAAAATTTTTTAAACACAGGTCTATGTTACAGTAAAGATTTTTTTTCTGGAATAAATGCAGATACATAAATGGCTTTCTTGGGTTAGTCTTTTGACAGCTTTGATTTAAAAGGGATTAAAATGGCAATGATGTTACATGGAACATGGGCATTGAAAGGAAGCCATTCTCCCTTATGTCCAGGTTGTTCAGTAGTTCTCTCCAAAGAAGAGAACTACTAATAAAACAGAACTTGATTTCTATTCTGTAACTTGTTCAGCCTGTGTTTAATTTTGTCCACTAACATGGGGGAACCCAAAGTCTAATTCCTCAGCCTCCAGCACTTCAAAAAAAGGAGTGCTTCATATTGCTCTGTAGTCTGATGAAATAGCTTCTATAAGTGATCTTAAGCTGAAAGGAGGTCTTTTGGGTTTGGGGTTTTGAACCAACAAAGAAAAATATGTGGAAATAAAGATCTTCAAGGAAGAGTATTACAGCTCTTGGCATTTTACAAATTTCAAATGACAGCAAGAATATAACCGTCTATATACCCATTTCTAGAAAACTTGATCCTTGTTAGCCACATTTGCATCAGAAAGTAGAATTTGGCACTTTATATACGTGTGGGGCTTCTGGTAAGATGTAATAAGAGGCCCTAATTTAAAAATCTTAACGTTTCCCATGCCTTGCCAGAATAATGAAAAAGGGGAGTTGTATGGGCCAGGACATCACAGCATATACAGAATCCATAATGGTGTGGCATACTGTAAAGGTTTTATTGGCACTCAGTTGGGATCATCTGCATGTGGCCTCACCACATATGAGTAAGGAACTTGTCCCAGAGTCATGCCAATAAAAGCTTTGGCCTGCAACTTGTAATTAGAGCTGGTCATGGATTTTTTTTTTTTTTTTGACAAAACTGTTTTTTTGTTGGGAAGTACCAGTTTTTTGAAATTGCAACTTTCTACAGAAACACATTCGTTTCACCAAAACTTTATGTAGGAAAATTTTCATGTCTAGGATGGAATTTCTGGTCAAAATGAATGGGAGAGACAAACAGACAACAAGATTCATCCTGATACAGGTAACAGTTGAATGGTTAGCTTATTTTCCCAGTGGGAGGTAGGAGACCTTGGTTTACATCCCAGTTCCATCTGATTCTGAACAGAGAATTGACTTTGAGTTTTCCACCTCTCAAATGTATTCATAATCATCAGGTAATTAGGTATTTTGTTTTTTCATGAAGAAAAAAAGGAGCTTGTCTTCATTCATATACAGAATGGAAAATTATTTGAAATGACAAACATCCTGAAAGAATAGGAAAACCAATTTTCACTCAGCTCTCCTTAGAATTGTGTTTGTCTTAGGTGAATCTTATATTGGGATTCTTCAGGACTCTCCCCTGTAAATATCCTGTTTATTTCAAATAATAAGCTAAAATTTGCTTTTGGATTATATAAAATACTTGGAACACATGATAGTGGGTTGTAATACAAAGGTTTGATAGGCATGAATTTGGTATTTTAGTAAATATCAACTGCAAAGAGCTGGAAAGAGAAAATCAGGAGAAACTAAGATAAATAATTTTCATATGAAACAATTGAAGATGAATCATGGAGCGATAACTATCTAAGCTTTGTAGATATCATGCCAGACTCAAAGGTAATCCAAAATTCTATTCAATTATTTGATATCAACAGGCATAATTTGAAATTTAATAATGTCCTACTCTACGCATCATAAACATTCAACATAAGTATGATGGAGAATTGGAGTTGGAGAATTCAAAAGCTGAATATGTCATTTTATTCAGGTCAGCTATTCTGAATTTGAATGTCATCACTATAACTAGGAGTACAGTTTGATCACTGTGTAGCCAGCTTATGTTCATCTCTAGTAACAGACAGGTATAAACTCATTTAACAAATACCTTATGGAATTCCCTGTACTTATACATAATGTCACAGCTTTATGCCTTTGGTTCTTTTTATTACGATGTATATTTTAGCGTGTATAAAAGTATGAATTGTGCTGCACTTGTTTTTGCCATTCAGCAAACCCAGCTCTTTCTTCCCTACAAGCACAAGAGATAATCTGAGGTTGCATTTGGTAAAATCCTGTTTCTATAAATTGGGGTTTAAGCTGAACTGTAAACACTTTGTGTCACTCAGAGACTAAATGGTTAAGAAATAATGGAGCATCAGTTGTACATTATCAGTGATGTTTTCAAAACTGCTCACCTTTGGCCTAATCTACTGCCATTAACTTTAGTGGGAGTGTAATTAAGCCAATGCTGAGTATTTCTGAAAATGCAACTCTTTCCATCTCCCATCTAGTAAAGGTGCTGCCAATGCATAAAAGGTGAGAATTTGGCCACTATGTTGTTCTTGGTGAGAAAAAAGCTACTTACAGAAATATCTGCTACCATATCTTAGGCCCCTTTTAGACATTCAGGTAAAGGTATTATAAGATCTGATACATGATCCACAGAATTGCACCTGCTGCTTTGTCACACCTGCATAGCAGGAAGCATGATTGTGGGATCCAGCAGCAGATATTGTCACGCCTTATAGGCAGGTACAGCGGGAGCCTGGAATTGCCACCCCAGGCTCCCCCTGCACCAGCAGGTAAAAAGGTCCTGCAGCTGCAAATTCTATAGTTGATAGAACCTGCAGCTACGGCAGCCCTGAGGCACCTCCAGGACCCAAAGTCTACAGCCAAGGGACACTCAGTCCTGGCAACTGTAGCCCCCTCAGCTGCAGAAGTTCTAGCCTTGACTACACATGGTGTACCCCTCTGGCTAAAAGCTCTGTCACCTGACCCAGTTTCCAGCCACAGGGGGAGGTCTTGCTACACATGCAAATTAAAGCTGGATTGCAACCAGCTTCAAAGTTATTGCACATTTGCCAGCTCTAATTTTATAGCTGGTTGGAACTTTTATGGTGTGATAGTTAGTTTGTACATGTAGCCAGTCTAAATAAATTGTGCATTTAACCCTGTAATTGCAGGGTACATGTAATGTGTAGAAGGGGCCTTATATATAGACATACAGACTGGTTGAATAAAGAAATAATTATAATGCATATGGGGGTCAAAAATCTGCAGTATTGTTCTATTCCCCTGTCTATTATATCCATTTATTGCCTCTTGTCTTTTGCTTGGATTGTGAGGACTGACTTTTTGTTTATACTTGTACAGCATGTAGAGCACAGTCAGGCTTTGTTCCATGACTGGAATTCCTTGGACATTTATAAATGTGCTCTGGGAGGTGGGGAGGTTGGGGGATGGTGGGGATGCTTTAATTAGGGTAGCTCTGAGAGCCACCCTAATTAAAGTGCTTGCAGTGTCATGTGCATTGGAGTCCCTGTGCTGAAAAATGGTGGGGGTGCTTTAACTAAAGCTCATCAAACCAGAGTTAGTTTAAAGCGCCCCACCACCATTTTTCAGTGTGGGGACACTGATACATATGATGCTGGAGTCTGCTGGAGCACTGTAATTACCTTGCTCCAACAGACTCGATTAATCGTGCTGTAATTACAATGTGTCAGAGCAGCCTCTCTGCATGTGTATAGGTGCCCCTAGGCACCAGGGTAACATCAATTGTAAATAGTAATTTTGTTCATTTTGTAGTGAAATACATTTGCTGCTGATTTTTCTGAGAGCTGACTAAAGACTACAGAGTTTGGCCTTCTGTGAATTTCTGTAGCTCTTACTATGTTTTTAAAGAACCATACATGTCATTACCAATTTCCTACCAATTGTAGGAGTGTTGACACAGCAATGACTGTACTCACACAGAGAAAACCTCAAATCACAGAGGAAAGACAAAATGTAAAGTAACGGTACTGTACACTTCAAAGTTTTGCACAGGCCTGTATTTGACATACTTTGCAGAATTACTGTCCTGAAAACAAGAATCACACTGTCCGTGAGTCATACGGGCCTTTCAATCAAGGAAAAAAAATTAAGAGTTTCTGCGTTATCAGGGTTTTAGAAGGAAGAGGAAGTTGCATGATTCAAAGCTGTATGCACATAGAATGTTTCTCTGATCCCAGATCCAGTGCTCATCTCTAATCTCTATTGACCTACATTTGCAATTCAACTCTCCCATTCAGTTGATGTAGTCTTCACTAAACACCACTCACTGGTCTTACCATCACTGGATTATCCACCTAACAGTACTTTGTCTCCCCCAGTATCACTCATCCTTTCTCTTCTTTTACCTTTCTACTAATTCTTTACTGTCTTTCAGTCTGTCAAAATCCACAATAGAACTAGTAGAGAAAACCAAGACAAATTTCAGTGGCATTTTCTCAATTTTTTTACTATTTTTTTCAATATTTTCAATGGCCAAAAATCATGTTTTGGTGAAACTCATCCAGACTTTAAAATCTGAAAAAAATTATTGAATTTAGTCCATGGAATTTTTCCTTCAGTAAGGGAAGAATTCTGTTTCCCTTTGTGCACCAAAATGGCAGATTTCTAGCTGTTTAAGTGGTGTTTTTGGTACTTACATACAGGTTGCGTTTCTATTATCCCTTCCGCATGAGTTCATAAGTGTGCATACATAGACTGAACATTGCACAATAGAAGACTGTACACTAGCCAGGCACATAGGTGACTGTGTACATGTGCCCACTATGTACTTGGTGTACTTGCAAGTGTGTGAGAGTCACAAAAACGTAGGTGGCTAGAGCCTACATCTCTGACTTTCCAGCAGTGTGATAACCACCATGACACAGGTTAGGCATTATTTAATTTATTCTCTAGAGTGCTTTTTGAAGCTGGCAGGATCAGGAGGAAGAGCACAAGCTGTAGAATGTATGCTTCAGTGAGATGCCTGCTGCTCTTGAAGGAAGTAGGCCCTGGATTCTAGCCTGATCCTTGCATCTAATGGGGCAAAAACTTACACGTTGCTCTCCATCTATTTTATCCAATGACTATTAAATGTAAGGGCCAATTTCAAAAGGAGCACTGAAGGTGGGGTTGGATAATGCTTAACATGTAGCATAGTGCTGTTCTGGGAAGCCAGAGAAATATAGACTTAAAGCCCCTCCAGTCATAGGAAACAAGAACCGAAGTGTCCTTCTTCCTGGCTAGTGGACTTAACCACTCAGCTATTAGGGATAAAACATGGAAGGCTGTCTTCCATTTTTTCTAGGACTTACACTCGGGTATGGACATACATAACCACATACATGCCTGACCATGGCAAAGCCTACTAGGCACATTCAGTTTACATGCATCCACAGTGCAGGGGTAATAGAATCAAAATGGGTGTGTCTACACATGCTTTTATGCACACACATGCTTAATGTGCATTAGCCTAATGTGCATTAAGGTGATTTAGGTGCGCGTCTACACATGCACAAGCTAAGGTGCATTAACGCATGTGTGCAGACCATCTTGGGACTTAAGTTCACTAATGCAACTTAGCTATTCATGCATAAATTTGATACCTGCTTTATGCAGGTATCAAATTTAGGCTCTAATAGCATAACATTGCCATTTTAAGGCATGTTAAGGATTTGCATGTGTAGACACATGCCCTTAATGCGCCTTAAATTGGGCTAATGTGCATTAAATGTGCATGTGTAGACATGTCCAATCTATACGTAAGAGCCAAATTATCACTATATGGCTAGAAAACTGCTACGTAAGTGCACAAAGGGAAATAGTATTCTGCCATAAGTTCCCCCCATGCTCTTCAATTTTGTTTTTTTATCCATTGCCTAAGTTTTTGTCTCTTTTCAATATGAACTTTCTATCACACATAATTTCTTTTACCTTTTTCCTGTTGCAAGGTTCACCCAGCAAACTCTCAGTCTTGCCTGCTCTCACCAACTCTACTCTGTTGCTGCAGTCATCCAGCTAAGTACTGATGGCAGCTTCACTCCTGCAATTTTGTCACTTTTCTGCCATCGCAATTCTCCAGTCAATTCTGCAGTTGCAAAATTGCAATCACTACTGCCTCTTTTCCAGTTTTGACCACTTCATCCTTAAACTTTTTCCTTGCTCTGACCTCCTTTACTCAAGATTGCAACAATACCAACAGAATATGATGGGACCCCTGCCCTAGTACTTCTTATGTCCAATCCCTGGTAATGCTCTACTCCAACCTTTTTAAGCACAAGATCACTTTTTGAATTAAAATGCAACCCAGGATCGATCTACTGCTGCATGGAGCTGGGGCAGAGCTGTGATCCCCTGCCTGCGCACCCCTGTCCAGAGCATGCAGGCTACAAATTGTGGCTCTGCCCTGGCTCTGAAGCAAACTGCCCCCATCCCAAGTTCCCAATGGTTCCAGAGCAGCCCCCTGTTCTGCTCTGCCACATGCATTGCCAGTGTGGCTCAGGCTGGTCTCAGTGACAACTCCAGCCTGAGCTTTCCTGTGCAGGTGTGGCTGGGGTCTCCATGGAGACTCACCCAAGCCATGAGAGCAGGGGCTGCTGGGAAACAGAGTCCAGCTGCTGGTCAGATCAGGCTTTTTGCCTATCCCTGTTTTATGCCTAACTTCAGCTTGAAAAACAAAAAGATGGGGGACTGAGACTGAGATCAACTGTCAGAGGCTCCACAACCAACCAGTCAATCATGATCAACTGGCTAGTGACTACTGCTCTACTTTATCACCATTACCAGCACCGAGATTCACAGCTCGCTCTCCTTTTCTGACCACTCCAAGTACCCAAGCAAACCTATGCCATATGGTCTCATGTTCCCCATCATTCCCACTTTCACCTTAAAATTGTTCTCCTTTTCAGATCCTTCACAATAAGGTTTTGCCTTTCAACTCAGCCTTTGCTCTAATGCTTATATTCTCTCTTCAATCATTCATTTCCAAGTTCCCTAACATGCCATGTACAGCTGTTGTCTGGAATTTCTCTCTTCCAGGTCCCCCCTAGACTCCTCTAGACACCTTCTGTCAAAGATGATACCAGCCTATGAAGAAAGTAGGAAGAAAGCATACTGTCCACATTTATCTTGGCCCATGCACAGCATCATCTAGTCCATTGACTTTAGTTAAGCTACACTTATCTATACCAGTTGGATAAAGGCCCATTGCCTTTATTTCTGTTACTTATTCTTAAGATTGAGAATACAGTTTTACATTGGGTAAATGATGCATAATTCTAGTTTCCTGCGATTTTCTTGCTTCATAATCAAGGACTTTGAAAAGTTTCTCAAGCTATAAGGGAATATATTTTTGCCATCATAGGTAAAAATATTGACAAAACCATATTTACTTCTCTCCTTTCATCTATTGCCAGCATCATGGAGGTGATTCCAGGTAGTTGTTCTTTCTGATAAAATCTTTAGGGGTTATCAGGGGAATTCCACCACACAACCTACTCCCCCAATTCCAGTCATTTTTCAGATGATAGTAAATGGTCTTTTTCCATCACAAACACACGTGCACACATTAAGTATCATCGCATACATGCAACAGCAACTGAGAGTGGCATTGTTGCAGCCTATGCAATTGAGGGAACATAACTCCGTATGGATTTTTGTTTAAATGTCTAGCACCTGGCTTCTGATGCCATTTGGTTTGGGTGCCATTAATTTGATTTAAAACAATCCATATGTAGAGTCTAGCTTTCGTAATATTGGAATATGGATTCACATACAATTACCTCAACCCACTTCTATTTAGAACAAGAACAGTGAGGATAATGGAACAGGTAGGTTGTTGAATACCTACCAAGGTTGCTGTGCTTTCACACTACCATTTTATGGGTGCTTTAGAAGTGAAAGAAAATGTCAATTTTAATTCAAAGGGACATGTGTTCCCCTTATCTGGGGAGCTCTTTAGATTGGCTCCTAGATTTTGGCAATAAGCATGTAGGTTGGGAAGGGAATCAACTCTTCAACTCCTGCAGCTGGTGTGAAACTGCTCTGTGGCTGCTCCTTCGGCTCAAGCTGCAACAACACTTTTGGTCCTGATGTACCTTTTGGCAGTAAGAAGGAAGAACTTGAGAATAAGTTTAGCACTAGAATATCTTGTGTTTCTTTTAGCCTTCCATTTTCCTGCCCACTGCATATGGCTACACCAAAATCCTTCCCTTGGCTTTGCAGAGCAGAACACCATGGCTGTGGACAAGGGACAGGTTTGTTTCTCAGTGCATGCAGCTTTCATTAGATCTGCCCTTGACTGAAAGAATAGTTTCCCTTTTATTTACTTAGCTACATCTGCTGCCTAGCAAATGCTAGACACTCCCATCGTAAGATCCAAGAGCCTCTTCCAAAACATAAAATTCACAATAATTGAATAAATTACATTAAGCTCATGTACCTTCAACAGTCATTCACTGAACTTCACTGAGTTTAGTCATCTGGGATTAAATAAGAATTTTACCATTACACCCTCGTGTGGTATATGCCTGTACAATTTTTAAAAATATTCTTTTTATTCATCTTACTATTTATTTCTGGACTTGTGCAAAAGTAGGAAGAAGAGACTTGAGCCTTCATTTTCTGGGCATTTAACCCTCTTGCCAAGCTGAATGGGAAATTTGGATGCAAAAATGCTAACTCATGCTCATATTTTGTATAAAAATAGATACCTAAATGAACCAGGAACCCAGAGCTAAGCCCTTACCAATATTTTTTCTTGGTAGATGGGAAAAGAACTGTAAATGGATTTCCAGAGTAAGTCAGTCATAAAGGTATTCAGAAAATGAATATAAAATTTCTTGAACATTGCAATGAGTGTTTTTGTTAAAATTTAATTTCTAGAAAAGTTGTTGACCAATCATGTTACTCAATCATTTCCTACTTCATGATAAAAGCACTTTTTCGGGTTAGCAAGCTCCTGTTTTGTAGATCAGTATGAATTATTCCCATCTTGCAGAAGAGGAGAAATTGAGTTTCCAAGGGTTACAGTGAGTTACAGGTAGAATCTGGATTAGGGCTTAAGGCCTCTAGTTCACAGCTCTTCCCCCATTCCTCCAAGCCACATGAAATGAAACTCTTTTCTTCAATCATGTTTGTAAAACTTTCAAATTGGATATGCAGATTTCACAGCTGGATTATAATATTCAAATGAACTTTAATTTACATATATATTTTAAAAGACACTCTAGAATTCCATTGGTCATTTCCCCTGGAGTGGATCTGAATCTCAGGACTTTCAGGAAATAATAATATAGGTTGCAGTAATCATTCTTCCAACCAGATCTATTTACGTTATTTGACATAAGTGTGCAACAATTTGTTGTTAGTTTCTCTTACTTTCAGACATATCTAGAATAATTATTAGCATCTGATTGATCTGGGAAAAATCCTATTCTAATGGATACTAAAGCATGTAAGCTCTTTCCTGCAAAGCATAGTGCTCTGTCCAGTGCTAAAGTTATGCTTTCATCTGGTTATCTTTCAAGACAACCTGGGTGGTCACAAAAAGCACTTGACATCTTGATGCACTTCAGCAGTTTTACATATACACAAACTTTGTAGAAAAATAAATTTGTCATTCGTCACCACATATGTTGATCTGGGGAGTGAGGTTCCTGTGGCTGTAGCTCCTGTGCTTCTCAGCTTATTCTCTCTCCCTCCTTCCCCCTTCTTCTCTTTAACTTTTTTTGTTTTTTGCACTCTATAGAATATTTTCCTTAGAATTTCATGGAAGGAGGACAATCTAAACATTTGTCAAAATATGCTCACCCTCTGCATTAGTTACAAACTCATGTTAAAAAAAAAGTCCTTGTGGTGGCATCTAGCATGGGACAAACATTTAGAATATCTAATCTGTTATCACTGCTCAGCAGGCAGTCTTGGCAACTATGATCTATTCTGCTTTGCTTTGGGGAATGTGATAAAGAGCAAGAAACAGCTGGCTTAAGAAAGCCATAGAAACATCTCTGTAGTTTATAAAGACAGTAATAATATTTTCATATTTGAATGAGTTTAGATACATGTTAAACCACACCAAAGGGAAAAAGCAACTCAATTCAAAATGTTTTCTCAAGTCAATAAGAGAACACAACAAAAAAAAAGCCTTGCACCCCTGGGAGATCAAAGCAAACAAGTACGTACTGTTATAAGCTATTAAGGAACACTGTTCCAAGTCCACTTCACTTACAACCACCCCTAGTACTCAGTCCTGATGTTTTGTGTTATACTTTTAAAGAAATATCATGTTATGAATTATTATTCACAAGTTTCAGTTTTTTGTGTTCTTAACTCAAATCTGTGACATTATTTTGTACCAAATTGTTTCTCAAAGTTATCCTGGTTTAACCTTTTTCTACTGGGACAATATTATTTATAACTATTGTTTTGATACAAATGAAGGAACAGTTTAAGAAAGGGCCGTCTTAAATGTCAGTCATGTAGTACTGTAGATGCCAAAGATGCTGCTTTTTGAGGGCCTTTTTTAATCTCGGGCCATGGTGATTCATTATAAAAGTGATAGTAGATGTTGTGTGATCCCTTTAGACACTGTGGAACAAATTCTGGTTTGGTTATGCCCAGGTAGGCTCCACAGACTGTGTGTGAGATTTAGCTAAGGACAGAATTTGATTGTTAAAAGTACAAAAGAACTGATTCAGTGACCACTGAAGTCAATGGAAAGGCTTCATTGATTTTGGTGGGCGTTGAATGCATATGTTTAAAAACAACGTATAATACCATCAAGCCAGGAAAAGACACTTAATGTTCAACATCCTTGTATTATCTATAGAAGAGGGCTTCTCTTGCCTGCCCCCCCCACCCTTTTTTTTAAAGTAGCACATCAGTTAGCATAGTTTTTGGACTGTTGGCTAGTTGCTTACATTCTATGGATGAACATATGAAGGATGCAGTAGAAGCAGTAACATTCTGGAGACTTTGAAAACTACAAGAATTCCCAGGGGACTTCCTGGTAAAATTAAGAGGAGGCTGGGAAGAAAAAAAACTCCAAATATTTACTTTAATAGGAAAGATTCCCCCATAAGAAGGTCTTGATCCTGCTGCCCTTGCTCTGGAAACCCCTATTGATGTGAGTGGAGATTTTGCACAACTGAGGACTGCAGGATCAGATCAATGGTCTCTTAGGCAACATCAAGCATTTAAATGTAGACATCTTTTAGTCCAACATTTTGTTATAGGTTTTACCTGGTATGTGACCTCTGCAAGTATAAAAGAATTCTTTACAATAGTCTTTGCACAGGTAGGGAAGAACTAGTTCTCTTTCAGATGTTTCCCCTTTGTCAGGTGAATGGAATAGATTCTGAGCATATGGTGAGCAGTGTGCACATTTGATTTCCTCCAGTAGCTTCATACATTCTGTGTTGTTGGTAACAGAAAATATCTGCAAGCCACAAACCAGAGACAAATAAACACATTACCTATTTCCCTGTCTTAAACAAAAAGATCTTTCAAATAATGTAAGTAGATCATGCCAACTTAATCAGCAGTTATTTAACATTACATTTGCATCACATTTTAGGTCACCACGTTAGAAGAATCAAGTACAGAAAGTATTACTATAAAAGAGAATTAATTACTTGTGCGACAACTCATAAGATTTTTGTGGACTACACAACTGCTTGCTTCTCTTCCCAAGTGAAAAAAAATAATTTACTCAGATTATTTTATGGACTCGTCTCTTCAAGCTGTTAGTCATGCCAGTATTTCTGGAAATCAGCAGGAATACTCACATGAGTAAATATTACTTCCATAGGCATGCGGCTGTAAGAACAAGCCCTATTGTCCACTCCCCTTATAGGTGATGGTGAAAAACACAACTGTCAAGTCAAAGTAAGATATATACACAGTCACCATAAAAGTTGTCCAAAGATTTAAAATTCTAATGTCAAAAAACATAAGAAGAACAATACTCAGGTGTCCGGGAGATATGCATGTTTTGAATTATATTGTGATCTTGCTACTGAAAATCAGTGGAGTTCTCAAACATCATTCCCTGGATGCCTTGGTATTCTTTCCACTTTTCAGTACCATGATATTAATTACATTCTCAAGTGGAAGCTATTTGTTGGTGGAAAAATAAATACATTTTCAGTGATTTCTATTGATAAGAAATTAAAAAGTTTAAATGTTCTTTAATGTCCTGTTGGCCCTGTAATTCAATTGAGAAAAGAGCATTTATTATTATGCACAGTACTTACTTGAAGAAGCATACACCATGCTTGATAATGTGTATAAGTAAATACAGGAGCCTGGGGAATGTCATACCAGCATACCATGAAAAATAAATGTTAATGGAAAACAGAATGTCCTTTTCTATTGGTCTTTAAATGTTATGTGCTGTGTTACTCGTTGTAAGCCACATGGTTTGCTTTTTGATCATTCATTCCCAAAGTATAGGATGGGTCAGCCTAGACCTCACTGGGTGCATCTAAACATCCAATTAATGTGAAGCAATAAACTCAGGCTCATATTGCACTGGAGTTTATTGCTCCTGGACACTGCAGCACGTTGAGCCAGGTTGGAGCAGCCTCAGCTGGCAGGGGACACAGGGGATCAGCCTGCCAGCCCAGGGCTACTCTGACCCAGCTCAACATGATGCAGAGGATCTGGCTGGGGCATGAGGATGCTCCAGTGTGGGACTAGCTGCCAGGCAGCCCCTGCACTGAAACACCCTCATGTCCCAGCCAGCACCATCAGTGTCTACACATGCATTGCTGTTCACTAAAGAATATTGCTATAGGAAAGTACTTGTGTTTACTTGTGTCAGTGTTTAGAAGTACTATCCTATGGGGAAGTTAATTAGTTTCCTGTGACCTGATAGGGCTGCACATGTAGATACTGAGACTTTACTGCAGAGCTATTTAGGCAGCTCCACAGTAAATGTCTCATGTAGATACACCCACTGATGCTTATATGAGTTGGGTGCTTTGTGAACATACGGCTTAGCATTTCATTATTTATGTTTGTTAATGTAATAAAAAATTCTAATGTAAAAACTATTTTTAAAAAAGGTAAATAACAGCAGTGCAAATATAGGATATCCTCTTGCTATTAATGTGCAAGTTTTTCTAGCTCAAGATTAATCATCACAATTACCATTTTGGATTCTAAAAGCACTCTATAAAATAATGCAACACTGTTTAGACATTTATTGAAAATGGTTATAGGTAAATTAAATCATTCAAAAGGCATAGTGCTTTTTTGGCCCATAATTTGATCATGATATCTCATGGATGGCCTGTCTTCTAGTATGTCCTAATTAAGTAACATAATTCTGAACTTGCTACAGAAGAGTGAGAATTACATAGACCCTGCCTGAAAAATGTTTTTTAAAAACACTTTTCTGTTGTTTTAAATAGCTAAATATGCCATTCAATATACTACCAATAGCAAAATACTTCTAAAATTATGTAAAATAGTAAATGAAGCAATCCATATTTAAAATAGTCCTGTATCATATCAAATGGTCATTAGTGAGTTAAGACAGCATTTCTCAAGCATTTTGAAAGTCAAAATCCTATTCAGGAACAGGAAATTAATTGTGTTTCCTTTTAGCCCTGCTGTATGTTATCAAAAGACGGTTCAATGTGAGTGGTTACTTAGAATAGTCCTATTGGCTTCAACTGCACTAGTAATGTATGTATAACAATATTTAGCTTCTATCCTTATTCTGCTCTCAGACTGAATTTTCCCAGACCTAATTCTGTAGGATCAGGCCATAAGCATTCTGTTTACTCTGTGTTCTTCTTATATCAATCTCAACACTTTCCAAAAATGTATTAAGTAAGAATACTGAGGGTAAAACCAGATGTCAGATTTCTCCCAGGGCAAAAGTGTTTTAACCAGGCATCCTAAAGCCCTGCAAACCCACTGTCCCACTTTAAGTACGGGTGAAGTATCAGTGATAATGCTTTTTCTCAGAACGATCCTGGATAATTTGAGCAAATTGTCATTTATTCTAGGGACAAACTAAGTGTGAAAAGGACTTTGCTGCTCCAAGGTTTTGACTCAGATTATCAGAACCACTTCAAATGCAACATCTGCTTTTACCAGAATGACTGTCATGTGTGGTTCCTGTTTTCTCTGTCTGCTGTCCTGTTTCCAGAAAAAGAATTATGTGACCAGTGGAGCATTGTGTTTTGGTAGGTGTTTGTTATGGTTTTTTAAAACCTATATGTTGTTTGGTGTTTATATTGGAGGAAACAGGTGAAAGAAGTCTTTCTTGCACTTGGAGCAGAGATTTTGAGGTGAGTGGTGTTTTTTAATTCCAGGGGCATTTCATTCCATAGTCTCAGACTAGTTTCCCAGAAAGCTCTGTCAACCCTGGGCAAATTTTGCTCTTGACAGTTCTTTAGTTGACAGAGCAGCAGACTTGTTGACCACAGTCTTCATCCCAAAGGTTCAGATGTTAATATATGTAGGATCCAGGCCTTTAAGCACCTTGAAGATAAGAACTGAGACCTTGAAGTTCACTTGATATTCCATAAAAAGCCAGTGTAGAAAAAGGAGAGGTTGTATATGCTCACAGCTATCCATGCGTTCTGCACTAGTTGGAATATTCTAAGGACTGACAGATTCATGTTCAGCTGTAGTCCAGACAGGAAGTGAAAAAGTCAGGAGGTCATTGTCAGCCAGAATGGAACGATGTCTTCCAGGCAACCATAAATAATAGAAAATGTTAGTTTTGAATGACGCTTGTAAGACTAGGAGCTTAATATCAGGAAGCATGAACAATCCTAAACTGCATACTGGATTGGCCAATTTCAGGTCTGTGCTTTCCATCAAAGGAAATTGCACTGTAGCTGCAAACTCGTCAAAATATTTTCTTCTGTCCGCCAGCATCACCTGTCTTGCTAAGGCCCAGTTTCAACCAATTGTTCTCATTTGTGAGATGGTCTCATTCAAGAGTTAGGTTTTCATTGTGATAATGGTATGACTGTATGTGGTGAAACATCAGTAGGTAATGCAACTGGTGAATACTGAGTTTGTTTACTGAATTAACTCCACTAATGATGCAAATATATTGCTATAATTCTATTGGATGTGCCCAGGGAAAAAACAAAACCATCAAAGCGAATTCATTTTTCCTGGTGGAAATTTATCTGCCCAGATGTACATAAGCAAGAAATACTAGGATCCATTTTAATAGCTAAGGCTAAAACAAAAAGATCCTAATCCTCCCAGTCAGTTGCCATCTATTAGAAGTTAGACTACAGGAATTTACTTCCTCTCACAATTTTGAGAATGTCATTTGGTCCTGTAGTAGCTAATCAGAAGATTAAGGAATTGGAATCAATAAATTTTCTGAAAATCAGATGCAGTCTTCCTACTGGTCAAATATAGGAGAATGGCAATGCTTTGCTCTATGTGAGGTCTGAAGTATATTTGAAGGGCAACCAAGTCATCATTCCATTTTTGGTTTCAATAAATGACTAGTTTTACTGAAGGAAACTGAACAGGTTTAGCCCAAAGCTGAAATATTGTTTTGGATGTAGGATGTTTGGTAAACATTTAAAAATGACCTTTGCCTTTTAAATTGACAATGTCTTTGGCCTTTTAAAGAGTTGTAAATTAATATCCTGTTTCAATTTTTAAAAGTTATATGTGAAACCATTAATAGCAGTGGTTTAAACAAAATATGCTGTGGAAAATATGTAAAACTTCCAAACATTTATTGCAACACGCCTACTAATGATTATGCCCGCTGCTGACTAATTTACAACATCTGTAAGATCATCCTTTAATCTCTAGCCACAGGAAAGAAAGACAGAATAAAGGTAAGATAAATATTGGAACATGAGAGAATGTGGAGCCTACAAAATTAGTTTATCAAGAATAAAAATAGTGGAAGCAAGAAGAAATAAAAGCAAGACTCAATAGGCAAAAATGCTTTAAATCTAATATAATCATCTGTTTTGCATATGCCGTGGTATTTTATTTGGAAAAAATAGCTGGGTTTGATGTAAGAGAAAATATATGACAGTGAATTAAGACACTGCATTAAAATGTATTTGGTATAAGAGCATTTATGTCTAAAATTATGTGCCTACAAGATTGTTCAGCTGTTGGGTTGAACATATGCTTCTTCTGTACTATACTGCTAGATTATGTCATTAAAGAGTTCAGTTTCAATTTTAGGCTAATATGTAAATAGATCATTGTACCAAGGCAGCTGTTAAAGGGACCCCAAGATAAGTTATTTGTTTAGTTGGATGTGTTCAACAATAGCCTTTGTTCCTGAAAGAGCCAGAGCAAACAAATGATTGTAAAAGGACACACTTGAAAACAATTACTTTTCACCCATTCCTTGACAGCCTTGGTTGGGAAACCATCTAAGGTAAGGAGGACTTCTGTGCTTGTCTGGCTGTGAGCAGACTTTTAGAAACTCTGATATTACAATATTTGATTTGGCTTTACTGACTCTAATGATAAATAGGAGGGTATTCCACAAAGCTAGAAGACAAAGAGTTAAATATCAACAGCATTTTGCAAATATGTCATTGAGACAGTGGAATGTTACATTGACTTGTTTAAAGCAGTGCTTGCCAACAGGACTAGTAGTATTTTCATTGTAAATACAGATCAGTAATGTGATCATAAGATTCTCAGAGTATCTCAGCAAGAAGTTAATTTGAAGTTTAAAATGTCTACTGAGCATGCTCAGTAATTATTTGAAACACCCACCCTTAAAATTCTTAATGCTTACATTCTTATTTATGTGATAGCCCCTTCATCCTGTGGATTAATATTTAACACATTTCTTCTATATAACATCAGAACTTTTTTGTAATTTTTATGCAACAATGTAGAAAATGGGGTTTTGTAAAAATTCTGTCCAAGTGTTTTGTATGCTATATCTGTAATGTCTCCTGTAGAATGGTCACTGCCCCCTATCCATAATGTCTATACATGACATGAATTTTGGAAATTGGTCCTAACATGATAAAACAGAGAGGGCCATAACCACCAAGATGTTTTTAATGGGTGAAGAATGTTGTTCTATAAACTTGTAAAATAATATGCATTAACAAGTGTAAATCTGTATTTATAAAGAAGTTTTTAATATCCAAAAATACATAGAATGGCACACCAGGTAAAAAAAAAATCCGCTTCAATGATATTTTTCTACCTCTCATCATGAAGAAGGGAGTTAAATAAAAGATATATTTAAGTATTGTGAAGAAACTAAAACCTACATTAGCCAGGAAATTCAAAATTGACTGAAACTCCATCCTTGATTCACTATATTGAACCCAGAGGTCTCCAAACAGTGGGTGATTTCTCATAGCATATGTGTTGCAATACTTACATATTCTAAACGGGGTGAGTTAAGGATCTATTTTTTTAGTCCTTACTCTGGCTTTTATGCATTTGAGCTAGACTCAAAGTTGTTTGCATGTAGTTATTTTAGAGCTTAATTCAGTTATCACGCAGCAGCTTAATGACACAGCCTTTGGACAACAAGAAGATATATATCTGCCCTGAATCTCAAACTACTGCTGCATATGGTATGAATAAAGAGAGATCTGCAGCTGAAAACCTGTAGTAAGATAGTTCTCACTCGTCTGGGAATAGAGGGGATAGGACAAATGCTCCCTCAAAAGGCATGAACATTTGGACAGAGCTGGGGACTGAAGGAGAATGATGTTCTCCAGTTTCACCCATTAGTGAACCAACTAACAAACACAATGGTGTTGTTGTTATTCTTTTGCCATAAGCAACAGGACTCTGTGTGTGGGCAGCAGTTTAGTGGGGAGGAGGATAAGTCGACCCCTTTTTGTCCTATTGATTTTTTCCTATTTGCATGACTTGAGCAAATTAAATGATGCAATATGGCTTTTTGTTACAAAACAAAGTGAGAGATACCACCCAGACACATATGTTGATTCGTAGAAGCTGTTTACATGAGAATGGGGTGAAATCTACCGTGAACTGAGCATAAAAATTCGATTCAGGCTGGCTATTTTTTTTTTTTATTATGCTTGGGCCAGCAAGACTGAAACACAAGTTTTCCAAGAGTCTCTCAGACCTTGACAACTACAGTGCTGTAACTGAAGAATTCTTAATTAAACCTAAAATGGGGTGGGGAGGGGGGAGAAGGAAGACACCTGATTGTTTATTTCACGTGCAGTGATTCTTAATGACATTATTCAGCAATTCCCTCTCCCCCTGGACACTGGAGGCAAGGTTGATTTTCATTGCCCTGATTCTTCCCACCTCTGCTCCCCACCCCCCGAAAAAAAAAAAAAAAGAAAGCCTCTGCACAGTGAGGCATGAGCAGGTTGGGAAGTCTCAACCACCGCCCTGGTGAACACATATTGCTTAAATGAAATTGTTTAACACACCAGCTGCTGCTGTTCCAGGCATCTTGAAGTTAGGCAATGCCAGGCAGAGTGAAGACCCATATCTGGCCCGAGAAATCAGTGGTTAGGAAACAATCTTTAGGCCAGAGACCTTTTACCCTGGAGGCCTTGCTGGAGCCGCTTGCTTGCAGCTGATGGATGGAAGCATGTGTTCACTCAAGAGCCGGGAGATCAGAGAGTTGTGATGCACCAGCCCCAGCTCCCATCCAAATAATAATGACAATAACAATAATACTAATACTACTACTAATAAGACACCTTTCCTGACCAAACATAATGTGGAGAAGAGAAGACTGAGGGAGAGATTTGAAAGATTTGATAGCCAACTACCTGAAGGGTGGTCCCAAAGAGGATGGAGCTAGACTGTTCTCGGTGGGAGATGACAGGAGCAATGGTCTCAAGTTGCAGCAAAGGAAATTTAGGTTGGGTATTGGGAAAAACTTTCTCATTAGGAGGGAGGTGAAGCACTGGGACAGGTGAACTAGAGAGGTGGTGGGATCTCCATCCTTGGAGGTTTTTAAGACCCTGCTGAACAAAGCCTTAGATGGGATGCTGTCTGTTGGGACAGTCTTGCTGATTGAACTAGATGCCCACTTGAGGTCCCTTCCAACCCACATTTTCTATGGGTCTGTGAAACATGGGGAGCAAAAATAAACCAGAAACCCCTGTGGAGTGAGGGCAGCACTTCCCCACTGCCCCAGCCAAGCTGCTCCTCCCTGGCCCAGTGCCTCAGCATCTCCCAAGGGGGCTGGGACCTGCTGCCGGCTCCACAGCACAGCATCCAGCTCTGATCCTGCCTTGCCCACAGTGGGGGAGAGCTGGAAGGGTTGGGTGGGGGGGAGGTAGAAAGATCCATCAGAAACCCGCACCTTGGCTTTTTCTATACACAACACAAGCACATATCTGGCCCTGCTTGGACCAACAAGCTGCCCTCTTAGATGGGGAGGGGGGTGGGTGGGAAGTAAGTGTGTGGCAGGCAATCAACTTCTAGTGCCTTGATGTGGGGGTAGGGAGGATAAATATTTGGCTGGCAATGACCACCTAATGCACTGATCTGGGGAAAAGAGGGTAAGTCTGTGGCAGGCAATGACCCCCTAGTGCCTTGATCTGGAGGGAAGAGGGTGTGTGGCAGGCAGTGCCCGCCTAGTGCCTTGATTTGGGGGGCACAGATAAGTGTGGAAGGCAATGCCCCCTCTACTGCCTTGATCTGGAGGGAACAGGGTGTGTGGCAGGTGATACCCCTTACTGCCTTGATCTGGAGGGAAGAGGGCACGTGACAAGCAATGCCCCCCCCCCCCGTACCTGGATCTGGAGGGAAGAGGACGAGCGGCAGGCGATGTCCCGCTATGGCCTTTATGGGGGGGGGGCACAGACAAGTGTGTGGCAGGCAATATCCCCCCTACTGCCTTGGTGTGGAGGGCAGAGGGTGTGCGGCAAGCGATGCCCCGCTACTGCCTCGATGCGGGGGGCAGAGAGGAGCGTGCGGCAGGCCGCGTCGCGCGGGCGCCCCGCCTGTGCCCGAGCCGGAGAAGGAAGCGGTGCCTACCTTGGTGGCGGCGGGCAGCAGCAGCAGCCCGTGCCGGCCCGCCCGGGCGCAGCAGGACAGGCGCGGGTAGTGGCCCCGGCAGGGCAGCAGCTCCGCGCCGCTCGCCGGCTCGTCCAGCAGCAGCAGCCTCCGCTCGCGCTTCTTCAGGCGCCGCGGCGGGCTCCCGTTGAGGCACCGCCGCCTCCTGGCCCCGCTCTCCCCGAACTTGGCGTCGCCCTCGAGGAAGCAGAGCACCGCCGCCACCAGCAGCAGCTTCAGCGGGAGTCTCTGGAGCATCATCGCCGGGGCGGGGGGGGGGCACTGCTGGCGGGGGTTGCCTTGATGGGGCAGCACTGGGAGAAGCGGGGCAGAAAAACCCGCCGGAGGGTGCAAAAAAAAAAAAATAAAAAGACACGAGGCAGGAGGATGCTGAGGCGGGAGCGGCGCGGGGGACACAGGTTTGCAGCCTAGGGCAGAGCCGGCGCCGCGCTGCCCCCGGCCGGCGCGGAGAAGCCGCCGTGCCCCGGCGGTCCCATAGACGGGAGGTGCGGGAGGCCGGGCAGCGGGCGCCTGGCTGCTGGGGGGCTGCCTGCCTGCCTGCTCCGCCGCTGCCGGCGCGGGCTGCTGCAGCTCGCCGGGGCTCTCATGTTTCGCTCCCTCTTTTCTTCTTCTTTTTAAGCCGCGCGCGGGGAGGTGCTGCCACCGCGCGCCCCTTCACGTCACCGAGAGGCGCTGGGGGGGTCGGGGGGACGGGACAGGGACCGCGCCGGGCCGGGCCGAGCCGGGGCGGGGCGCGGCGCGGCGCGGCAGGAGGCCGGCGGAGGAGCAGCTGCTGTGGGGCGCAGCCCAGCTGGAGGGAGACCTGCCCGCTTCTCTGTGGAGAGCAGCACCCACATAGGACCCCCCCCAAACAAACCAAAGTCCCCTCCGCAGTGTAGGGATGCCACAGCGAGGAGCCCCCGCTCAGGGAACAGGTAGTGGGCTCTCCATGCACCCCCACCTCTTCCTCCTCCTGCAGCAGGGGTCAAGGGACCAGCCGTGTCACTGCTGCCTTCATGGACCTTGGCCACATCCCCGTGCCCCGTGGATTTGTTAGGCCTGATTTGGCTTGGGACGCGAAACAGTTCTTTACCAAAAAAAAAAAAAAAAAAGTGGTGAAATGGAAAGGATCCCATTCCCTCCCCGCCCCCCGCCCGCACACCCCACTCAGGGTGGTTTCTCCAGGCTCCGTTCCTTTACGGTGCAAATATTTGAACTTGCCCACAAATTACGCACTCAGGCTGTGCGCCGGGAAGTTTGCCGGTGTCGGTGGAAGGGAGAGAAATGGCTTTCCCCCAGAGCTCGCCACTAGGCCTCGCCCAGAACGCAGTGCCAGCCCCTTCTGCAAGGGGTGCAGGGAGGTGAAGTGGACAGGCCCAGCAGCCCGCTCAGAGATCCACTGGTCCCACCCCGGTCCTGCTGCGTTTGGGTCCTGGGGATCCAGCATGCATGCAAGATGTAGCCCTCCCTAGGTGGATTCTGCTCCACTGAGAGCTCTGAGACTCAGATAGAAGGTACAATGGAGGTGCTTCCGTATTACGATCTGCCTTTTTTTTTGGCCAAGCTTGCAAAGAAGTTATACGTATTTCATTGGCATGTCTATAATTGTCTGGATTTCTGTATGTGCCTAACCAGAACATGACAGTCTGACCATCCAGTTTTGAATGCCCCTCTGATTAGTTCCAGAATTTCCTGGAATGGTATGGGCTATGGGCATTGATAGCTCCATGAATTTGGGGGGAAATTGGAAAAAAACCAGAAGGGTGAAAGTAAGGGGCATATTGAGTTTCTGCTGTCCGTTTAGCACAACCAGAGCTTCAAGCACTACTTCTCAGTAAATCACACAAGAATTCAAAGGCACCCATTAATGCCTCCTGGCCAAATGGTCCTACTCTCTCATCTCTGCCTATCCTCCTGATAAACTTGTTTCCAGACAATAATAGCATGGGGGGAAGGAATGATGTGTGCAAGGAGGGTGCACACAGATCCCTTTGCATGCTGGAGTGAATGGGGATCTTTGTATATAATCAGGAGTAGGTGCAGAGAACCCTTAGCATAGAGATGATGAGGAAAAAGGGTGGTAGATTAAGCCCTTTACTTGTGGGGAGGGAAGGCCTTTGGAGCCCCTGGTATGGGGTAAAGGATGGGAGAGTATATGTGAACTGGCGGGGAATGAGGAGAAGAATGGGAATGTAAGCCCAGACATTGGGGGAAGAATGAGGGACAGTGGAGCTGATGTGACCCAGAGCTCATGGAACAGAGAGAGAGGATGTTATGGGAGGCAGGGGAGGAATCTCTACTCTGTCGCCCTGGAGGGAGATGGGACTGGAGTCAGGGGGCTCCGTGACCTCTATGGAGGGAAGTGGGTATCAGGGTGCACAGGCAGCTGCTGGGCTGGGAAGAAGAATGAGGGAAAGGGAGAATGGGGCAAACTGGTCCCTTGGCAAGGAGAATGATGGAACGGAGGAATGCATGGAGTCCCCAGGAAGTGCACTGAGCTAAGCTTCAGAGTCTACAAAGTGTGTAACACTTTCTCCTCTTCTAGTTATTTTGAACCTTAGAAAACTAAAGCCTTCAGATTTACTAGGGAAAAAAGACTGAACCAACTCCTAACACAGTCCAAATGGAACTTCATAGAAGTCTGGCCTGACTGCAGGCCCAGTAAACAGGCTATTATTGGATGGCCAGATACAAAAACTGTTTCCTTTTCTGTCAGTCCCTTCTCAAGCAGTGGTCTCCAACCTTTTTAAGTAGAAGATCACCTCTGGCATTTAAAAGCAACCCAAGATCTACCACGTGCTGCTGCCACTTCCCTGCCCCACTGCCCATCAGTTAAGTCTGTGGGGAGAGAAGGGGCAGGGGCAGATCAAAGCAGAGGGATAAAAAATTATTTGGGGATGCACCTCCCCAGCAGATAAGTCCCACCTGGCTGGGGCCCCACTCAACATACCCCTCCTCCCGCTTCTGCGGCACTGTCCCTCACTGTGAGCGCCTCAGTTTAGCCCCAGCCCCTTCCCTCCTCCATGGACTGACCTGCTGCGCTGGGCTGGGGCATGCACGTGCATGCACGCGGGCATTCAGCCCCCCACCCCAGCCTCAGATCAACTCCAAGAGGTTCTGAGATCTACTGCAAGAGGCTCTGAGATCTACCAGTGGATCGAGATCCACTGGTTGGTGACCACTGCTCTTAAGCAAGCATCTTTGGCCTGTATGTATGTCTTACTTCTCTTAGTCCTGTGCCCTCATCAGCCACAAAATATGAACTACTTCAAATATGACATGTCCAGGTCCCACTCAGCAAAATAATATATTCATATTTGAAGGTGTGATGATGGTGGCATACCAGGACCCCCTGCCCTCAGGTGTGTCACCTAGGGACAAAGTGGCCTTAAGTATCAGGATATAGACACATGAACAAATTACAGCAGGTTAAAACAGGGTGGGGAATTATTGTATTTCAGCTGCTCCAAAGAGTGTGCTCACTCTTCCTCTCACATGAAGCAAAAGCTAATAAATGGCAACTTACCACTGTTTAACTGAAGACTTGAGTGCCACAGGTTAACTTCCACTTATCATGGGGCAAGAGTTGGCACAAGGACAGTCACAACAGAGCAGCTAACGTGCAGTAAGTTCCTTCCCCCACTTTGTGCAATTTGTTTGTTTGTTCATGACCCAGTCAAAAAAGCCTGAAGTAGTAATGATAGCTATATTAGTGTGTGGATGCTGGTATGGAATAAAAGTGGCTTTATTCCAATATGAAACAAAATATTTGCACCAGAGGGAAGAGACTTTTATTCCAGAATAGTGTGCATCTGGAATAATTATGATAAGTAATCTTTTATACTGTTAAAAGTTATGGTCAGTTTTTCTGCTTGGCGAACACTGATACTGTTAGTGTAGATTCTCACTTCAGGGCACCACATGTATTATTGGCATTGAAGCTGGACCCCACGGAAAAAATGTGAATCTGCACATACACTGTGTAAGAAAACAAGTGTTCAGTTCAAGTTTATGTAAGGAGCTGTGGCCCCAATCCACACATTTCCTTTCTTCCTGAAGAAGTAGAGAGAGAAGGTGAGGAGTGTAAATCTGTATCATCAAAGAAATACAGTTGCTAGTAAGTAACCTTTTCTTCTCCTTCAAGTGTTGCCTGTATAAATACCGATTTCTATGTACTACCAGTACCAACTCTCAAAGGAGGTGAGTTTGAGGTGTATTAATTAAATAAAGAATGGTTTCCTGAAGTGGGAGTCAGATCAAGTTGCCAAGTCCAGAGACTGATGCCTACAGTTTCGCAAGGTTTGATTCTAGGTACTAGTTTTGCATAGTTGTTGTATGATAGGGACATTTCTCAGAAGTCCTGTGGAATGTGCCTCGGTACTAGTAAAATCTAAGGTCAGGTTCAGATATGCAGGCTTGCAAGGTGTGTGCTGCTACAAACCTCTTTGCAGCACCACAACCTTACATGTTGCATGTTAAACTGTGCATGGCACTGCTAACTTGCAGTGCTGGGGCAAAATTTGCTATCTGGTAGCAAAAAAACCAAAAAAAAACACAGAAAAAAAAAGTGGCACACAGCACGCCAGTGTCATGTGTTGGGACAAATGAGGAGTTGGGGGAACTGGCAGCCCAAGGCTGCCTGCTCCCCTGTCTCTGCATGCTGCGGAGCCCCTGCTCTGTAGCATAATGTGCCCCAGCCAGCACCCTGTTTGCTCAGCATGCCTCATGGTTTCATAGTTGGTAGGATTGGAAAGGACCTGAGCGAATCATGAAGTCTGACCCCCTCCCCTAGAGACAGGAGAACAGGCAGCCCTGGGCTGGCTGCTCTCCTGTCGGCATATGTGAAGAAGTGGTAAAATTTAATAAGCATAGGCTTGTCTCTGCAAAGTAGGCACAGGGACACCTATGTGTCACTGCTTTTGTCCACAGGGCTCCTCCTGGAGGCATCCTTCTGGGGACAAGCATCACAGCTGGCTCTGACTGTGGCACCCAGCTTCTCCCCTTACCAGGATAGATGCGGTGTTCCAGGACCCTGGGGCCCCCCGCCACTGGCTCCAGTGGGTGCAGTGCTGTGGCCCAACAGGCATGCAGCCTTGGTGATGCCACCACCTCTCCCCTGGCCTCATGTCTGGGACCAGTTCCATCCAGATGGGACTGCTGGCAAGTGGAGGAGTCTGTCCTGCCCCTGCTGGGAAGAGGGCCCCTGCATGACAGAGGAAGGGGGGTTGGGAGAGGAGGGAGGGAGGTGGTGGAGATGGCCTGGGAGCACTTGCAGGGCACAAGGAGGAGCCACCCAGGGGAGAAGGGAGGAGAAGGGGCGGGGGGAAGGGTCCCAGATCCCCACACCCTGTGCAGGATTTACCAGGCTGTGGTGACAGCTGGTTGGCTTGGCTGGGAGACTGTGGTTCCTGAGCCCTGGGTTGGTGTGGGGGGAGCTGGAGCCAGATCTGGCCTCAGATGTGGGTGAGTCCTGGTGGTGAGGCCACCGGAGACTGGCCTTTGCTAACCTGCATGATTCAGGCTCCTCCCTGCTCCCACTGGTTTCACACAGGAGCTGGGAAACCTGCCACTCCCAGATCACATTGGGCCTAGCTGTGGCAGTGGGTCCTGCCTGGCATGAGTCCCTCCTTGCCCTGGCTTCTGGTATGGCAGGGCAGCAGTGCTGTTCCAGGCCTGAAGGAGGGCCCTGCCTCTGGGGACTCTGGGTAGGTCACAGGTCTGGTCACTGCACCTGGTGGTGAAGGAATAGTGGGGGGTGGGGGGCTCTGTGGGGCCAATGATTTGGGCCAGCTCATCATAGTGACCCATGGTGGATTGCCTTGCTCCTGAATGCAGACTGGTATCATGCACAACATGAAATTGCCTGTGTAATGTCTTGACTTTGCTTTAGCACTGCTGCCAGGTCTTGGCATGTCCCCACTCTGCCATCAGTGCAGCAGTCACCTGTTAAATGTGCTCATTCTGGTGTTCCTGGGTGAACTGCTGCAGTGTAGCCACTGGGCCCCAAATGGTCAAGAGGTCAGTAACCTCTTTGGGCTGCCAGCTGGGTCCCTGGCCTGGGCAGACTCCTGCAGCTGGGTCTCACCACCTGCCTCACTACAGTTGCCCATGCTCGGGGTCAGCCCCATCCTATCCTGTGAAACCTGCAGCTGCAGGGGGCCCAGCAGCCAAGGGGCACCCTGTGTCCAGCTGCTTGTCCCCTCCCTGCCCCCCCCCGCTGCCAGCATCGCATCCAGCCACTTGCTACCCCCCCACCCTGCTGCTCACCACCCTCTGCCCCGCTGCTGCCAGCTTCAAGTCTGGACACTTGCCACCCCCCCCCCCACCTGCTGCCACCCCCCGTGCTGCCAGCATCATGTCCAGCTGCTCACCATGCCCCCCCCGATGTTCGTCACCCTCCCTGCCACCACTGCCGGCTTCAAGTCTGGCCTCTCACCACCCCCACTTCCCCCAACTGCCAACACTGCTGCTGACAGCTTCTTCAGCCACTTGCCACCCCTCCCACTGCCGCTGCCGGCTTCTTTGTGTCAGGGGGCCCCAAAACTATATCTTGCAGGGGGCCCAAAAACTTGTGCACCAGCCCTTCCCATGCTGCCAACAGTAGACTCTGGTGCTCCCTGCCACTCACTGACGCCTGCAGCTATGGCCTGGGTGGCCCTCGCACTGAGGTCCTGGGGCTACTTGCCAGGGCCCAGGCCTCTTGAACAGTGGGACAGCTGCCCCATGTGCCCAGCTCTAAAGCAGACCAGCTGACCCTCGGTGCCTCTTCGGGGCCAGGACAGGCCCTGAGTGCCAGGCAGGCTCAGCAGCCAGTAGCTGTGAGCCCTGCTACACTTTTGATTGCTCCAGCACATCACACAGCATGCTGGAGCAGCAGGGGCTCAAACGGAGAAGTAGAGACACTCTGGATGCCAGGCAGAATGTCTCTCTGGAGAACCAAGCCTCCATTTGTTATAAGTGTGCTTTGTGCTGCTTTTATTCCCCAAGCTTTTTATTGCTACCAGGGAGTCCCGGTAGCAAATTTGGATCCTGGTAGCTAGTTTGCAGTATGGCACAGGATTTAATGTTCTAGGCATGTGGTTTGTGGTGCCGTAAAGAGGTTTTTGGCACCACAAACTGCATGTGCCTGCATGTCTGGACATGGCCCATGAGTCCTGATCCTGAGGCAGTCCACATGGTAAAGCTGCCTCATAGTAAGGGATCCTGAAAGCCCAGGCTTACTAGCAGCTGGCTAGGTAAAGTTGAAGGAAACGAGGCAGGAAGTCTGTGGCTTGCTGGAACCTCATCAAAACCTTTTTCCATGATACATCTTGGTTTTGATGAATCGGCATTTGCCTGTTTTATTGGAAAATTCCTAACCAACTCAACTGATGATGTACTCCAGCCCTCAACATTTTTTTGCTGTTGTGAATGTCACATCTCTTATTCTGTGCTTGCTACATTCTGGATATAGGAAGACTGGCACAGAAAGAGTGTGTAGAGCTGCACATAGGAGACAATTGGTGTTTAGACAGCCATAAGACAGGCTGTCAGGGTAGGGCTTTACTGAAGAGTTCACCTGGACTCTTACTTGAGCCTTGCTCCTTGTAACCCAGGTACACTCTAGGGTATGCCCTATTCTCAATCAGATGGGACAAGTAGGCAGGAGGGGGTGCTGTGAGAGGGATGCCAGAATTTTGAGTGGATCTCTCTTTCCCCTTTAGAGTTAGCCCAAGACCAAAGTACTTAACTATATACAATTTACTGAGCTAACAACACACACACACACACACACATATATATATAAAACTCTTTAAGATAGCTATAATTACAGATATAGATACAAATATACATATAAAGCTCTGTTAGCTAGAGGAAGTCAGACCTAGGGAGGGCATTCGTGTAAGTACCTGGGCCTCAGGCCCAGAAGAGGAGTGGATCCCAGGACAGTCAATCCAGCAAATTTATACCACAAGTGGGTTAGCTAATAAAGACATCCTTACAGAGCCCATTATACAGAATTAATACACCCAACAATAGAAATAGATACTGAATAGGAAACATAACTATACCAGATATTAGATGCACTGTATGTCGGTTCCAACCACTAGGTCCCTCAAATGGGATAGGGTCTTCTCCCCTTAGACTCACTCCCCCAAGGTCCCTTGCCGGGGGGCACCTCCCCTGTGGGACCTGGGCTCCCGGTAACTTATGATCCTTCCTCTGGGGGCTGTCGATCTGGCCTGAGTCCCCACACCATCTCAGGCCTCCTGGAGCCGTTGACTTTGAGTTGAGGGTTCTTCCCTCTGAGCCCTGTGCCCCGTGTTTGGGACCCAGGGAACCTATGGGTTCCCCAGTCTCATGCCTGGGATCTTTCCCCTTCCCTGGCCCTGCTCTGGGCATCGGGGCTCTTTTGATTCAATGCTGAGGCACGCTGCGGAGCTCTGGTTATCCGGCCTAGAGCTGGGGCTAACTTGAGCAGCCTCGAGCTGCTCCCAGAGCCGGCGCTTCATGTGCTGATCCATGCACCATTGATGCATTGCAGGGTCCAGATGATGGTCTTCTCTGGAGCTCCTCTCTCCTCACCGTCACTGCCACGCTGGGCTTTTATTTCCACCAGAGGCCCCGGCCCTGAAGTCTGCCGGACCTGCAAAGTGCAGTCTTCAGTCAGGTCTAGGGGCTCCTCGCATCTCTCCCACCCTTCTGAGCAGGGGTGGGGCAAACCCCTCCCAGCTGTTACCTGATTGGTGGAAATGTTCCAGCAATCCAAAGTGTCCTTCTCCAAGCTGGGCTTGCTAAGCAAAAGCAGCGAGCCTACCACACCCTAATGTAGCTTCCATTCACACGTGCACCCTTTAAACTGACTGTGATGGTGCATTCAACCCAAGCTACCTGGCCTATATGCTATTGTCCTAGTGCTGCTTATACTTGGACTGATAACCCACATTTGCAGTGTCACTTCAGGCTAATCAATATGGATGCTGCCATCTTAGCAGCTCCTGGCAGCAGGTGCTGGTAGAAATATGTTTCACTAGATGTCCTTCAGTCAGTAATAGGTGGACAATTTAGTCCTCTCAAACCTTCCTAGATTTCTGCCCATGGATACAGCTAGTCCCCTTCCTATAAAGGCTTTGGCTAATAGTTTCTTGCCACTGTCTTACTTACCAGAAGTAACCTACTAGCTTAGATAAACTAGTCTGGCATTTAAGACCCATATAGCTCACAACCTGCTGCTCTATTTGCAACATTTCAACAGCTCGACTGAGCACTTGAACAGAGATGCTATCCAAAAAATTCTCCTTCCAGCAGGCTGTCAGATGCTGACCCCCAGGCTAACTTTGTGAGTTCAGGAAGAGACAGGATTTTGAGAGAGCTAGTTAGACAAGCCATTGCAGGTGCTGATGGAAAAGCTGGAGCAAGACTTCTAGGTCAGACTGTAAGACAGGACATGCAGATTTGGAAATTTTGGATTGGGACCACATTGAGCATTATTGTACAATGAGGAAATGGGATCACAAGTAGTAGACGGAAATATATGAGCAATTGTTTGGAATGATGGCCAGTAAGACAATCCTAGCCCAGATCCTGCCCAAGCCCAGCCTGCTCCAGTGGTCCCCCTTCCATGCTATTAGATCCTGCAGTCATTGGGCAATTCTGAATGCGAAATGAGTCAGTGACCTCTATGAATAAAAATGCACATGAGCAGATGTACCCAATGTACTCCACCCCTATGCAACCCCAGGGAAGAACAGATTCATGAGCAATGTATCAGTTGCATCTCTTGGCTCTATAGTTTTATTTTATTGGATTGGTTTGTGGCAGATGCAATATTGGAATTGTTGGTTGTCAATGAATTATTTTTCTGTTCAATTTGTGAGTACTTGTGAACCAATAAAAAGGGACAGGACTTCAAAGCAAAAATCTGGAGTCTCAGAATAAGAATATAAAAAAATTGGTCCACAGAGAGAGTGCACTAATATTGTGATAACATTACAGCTCCTGCCACTGTGGGATCCTCTGGCCTCCAATCTGGCACTGCCAGGACTTGTGCCCCTCTTGCCCACCTCTAGTTACCTACTGCTCTCCCTTATCCTCACATATGCTGTGCCATGCACATCACACTGCAGGAACATGAATGGTAATATACAGGCTGGTGTTTAAATGGGTTTGTAGACATTGCCATTTTGCATTCACTCAACCAAATGCACATCCTTAACTATTTCCTCTGTCATTTGCACTCACATCAGGTAGTGTTGTATGAGTGAAGGTAATAGAGGGGTGCTTAGCTTTCCCAACATAGCAAATGGCATAGTTATGTTATTGGATTACATTATTGTTTGATGTCAATAAAGCCCTACCTTCTTAAATTAGAAAATACTCTTTCTTAGGAATATTTTAGTATCTGTCAGCGCATCCCTGGTGTATATCTATGAACTACTGTATATAAACTAATCAGAAGGAAGTAGTATCTTTTCCAGTTTTAAATCATGTACACCATGTGAAGGACACACAACCAGCCCATGTCTCCATTGCAGTTCATAAACTCTGTTTGCTCAAAACTATTTGTATAGGCCCTGGGCATTCTTTTCTGCCAGCAATTATACAGCCAGACAGATCATGATGAGACTCTTTCCTTCACAGTGGTCCAATCCTTCCTTCTTTTCCATGACCTTGATTTAGAGAGGATTTCCCCAGCCCCAATGCAAATGGACTATGGTGCATAGGATGAGCTGTCTGACACTGAAGGAGTCCCCATCCCCACAGAAATCATAACAAATATCAGTCCTGGAAAACATAGCATACCTGCTGGCAATGACAGCTTGTGCTACGCTGACTTTACAATGACTATTGAACAGACCAGGACTCTGATTTATCCCATGTGGATTTTCATAGTTAAACACAAAGACTCTTACCAGATTTGCCGCAGTTGTCCTGGAAGGCGTTGCTTCTTGAATACTTTCACGCCCTGTTCCTAGATTACTTACTGTAACCGTGATACACTTAATACTTGCCCGAGCCTGGCTTTACTAAGAGAGCTGTGTTTTTTTCTCCATTCTAATTGTTTCACACATATTGCATAGCATGAATACGGTGGACACTTTCCTACTTCCCACTGAAATATTACTTTGAAGAAACTTGCCTCTGGGGGTGCACAGAATCAGAAACTAAGTTGCAGGAATTGTAATAAGAACATATCAGAACAGTACTATTTCCCCTATCAGTGTGCGCACATGCATTCCACTCTTTTTGGTAAGGCAGTGAGCGGAGGTCAAATTGTATTTGATTTGGAAACTTTGGATTGGGATATTCCCCATGGTAAACTGTGTATCACCCATGTGAAGACACCATCTATGACATTGTAATATACAGGACATTTATTTTAAGTTAGCTGTGCTACTCAACGTTACTTTTCAAACAGTGCAAAACCACTTTTTTAAAGGTAGAAAACAGCGACATGCTCATCAATCATTCTCATATATCTGTATGGAGCAGAATTTAATTCAGATACATAACTTTATTTTTGAGACTATATCTTTATCTAATTCATGCATGTAACATCCAAAATTTGATGCTTGTTTCAATGCTTAATCATCCTCATAGTCAGGTAGTTCCTCCTAATCTCCAACCCAAATTTCCTTTGGTACAGTTTGAGGCCTCTAGTTTTGTCCCCTACAGTGACAGAGAAAAGCCCATCTCTGTCCTCTCTATAATCACTCTTCAGGTATCTGAAGACTGTTATCAAATCCACCCTCTTTCTTATCTTCTCCAAATTAAATATCTCTAGTTGTTTTAGTCTTTCCTCATGAATCAAACTTCCCAGACCTCTTATTATTTTTAATGCCCTCTCCTGCACTCTTTCTAATCTGTCCACATCTTTTTTGAAGTTTGAGACCTGAAACTGGACACAGTACTCCAGGTGAAGCCTCATCAATGATGGATAGAGCAGCAGAATCACTTCCCTAGATTTGCAAGTGATGCTCATGTTAATACAACCAAGTATGCTGTTGGGGGTTTTGGGGTTTGTTTTTTTTGCAACAAGAGCACACTGTTGGCTCATATGCAGATTCTGGTCTGCTGTAATCCCAGGTTCTTCTCTTGAATACTGCAGTTTAGCTAATCAACCCCCAGTCTGTATTTGTACATTCAATTATTAGTCAACCTTTAATCAGAAATTAGCACTTAACTTGAACTGTAGCAGAGTTGATGCTGTGATATAATCAATATGGGCACCTATACATGTACCCAACCCCTGCTCTGATGTATGCTAATTAGCACACTCCAGCAGCCTCGACGTCATGTGTATTCAGCATCCCTGTGCTTCAAAATGGTGGTGGGGTGCTTTAACTAAAGCTTGATGAACAAGCTTTAGTTAAAGTTCCCCAGCCCCCATTTTGCAGTGTGGGGTGTGGAATACATGAGATGCTGTAGGCACTTCAATTAGACCAGCTCCCAAGAGCCGATCTAATTAAAGCCCTCCCCCACACAGTGCTGGAGCACCATATAAAGATGCTTTAGGATACCTAGATACTGGTTCATCTAGGAATTTAGAATGTAGTCATAAAATTACTTTAACCTTCTGGAACAGTTAAGGTAATTATTCATCCATTAGTTTTGGGATCTGGATGATTCTTCTGGTTGATATTATTGTATTCATGAATGCAGTATTCAGAGACAGTTTGGACAATCAATATTTTTCTAAAGGTTGAGATGGAGATTTCACTAATTTAGTACAAATTAGATCTAAGCAGCTGGTAGGTACATGCACAGGTGCTAAATTATGAATCACTTCTTTTAACTATAAGGTGTATGAACAGAGTAGTTACTTCAATAGAAACATAAGTTGATGTAGGTGCTAGATGAACTTTGACTGAATTTAAGGCCAAGCCATACTTTTAAAATAATAGCCACCACCACAACATCTTAAGATGGGAGATACAGTAGCAGATGTTGTAACTATCTGTTCCTGAATAATCCTAATAGAAAACAACTTCTACTTCATTGTATAAGAATCCCTTGTAGATCACTTAAAACTTTGCCAAAGAATATGCTGCACCTAGTGCACTCACAGTCTATTTCTGTTAAGATTTCCAGATTCAGGCAGCCAGTTTTGACATCTACATTAGCCAGGAGATAAACTGAAAGCTGTTCTGCCAGGACTAGAATGGCCCAGTACTGGAAATAATGTGACGATTTAGGATCTATGAAAAAACCCATTGTCCAATTTCATCTTTTTAATTAGGTTCACCAGTCAGAGATAATGTATAGTGGAACCTCATTTTTTTTGGTACAGTGGGAAATTACCAATCAAGGAACCAATACACAATAGTATTTTGTATTCACGCTTATATTTGACAATCATCTACAAAGCTATGAAAAAAATATTCCAACTTTATTGTCCTTCAGTTACTAGATACTTTGATTCCATTGTACGTAATTTGCTAGGACATTTCCTGGAAGATAGTTTCATAGTAATTTCATAGTTTCTAGGGTCAGAAGGGACCTGAGCAGATCATCTAGTCCGACCCCCTGCCATGGCAGGAAAGAATCCTGGGGTCAAAAGACCCCAGCAAGGTGTTCATCTAACCTCCTCTTAAACACCCCCAGGGTAGGAGCTTGTACCACCTCTCTTGGAAGTTGGTTCCAGACCCTAGCCGCCCTGACCATGAAGTAGCGCCTCCTGATATCTAACCTAAACCTACCCTCTGCCAGCTTGTGACAGTTATTCCTGGTCACTCCTGGCGGTGCTCGGGGAAACAGTGACTCCCCCAATGCCTGCTGATCCCCCCTGACTAGTTTATAACAGGCCACAAGATCCCACCTCAGCCTTCTCTTTTGGAGGCTGAACAGGTTCAGGTCCCGTAGCCTCTCCTCATAGGGCCTGCCCTGTTGTCCCCTGATCATACGAGTGGCCCTCCTCTGGACCCTCTCCATGCTGTCCACATCCCTCTTGAAGTGTGGCGCCCAGAACTGGACACAGTACTCCAACAGCGGCCTGACCAATGCCGCATAGAGGGGGAGGATCACCTCCTTGGACCTGCTCGAGATGCATCTGTGGATGCATGACAAGGTACGGTTGGCCTTCCTGACTGCCTCCCCACACTGCCGGCCCATGTTCATCTTGGAGTCAATGATGACCCCAAGATCCTTTTCTGCCTCTGTACTGACAAGAAGGGAGTTCCCTAACCTGTAGGCATGGTGCTGGTTGTTCCTCCCCAGGTGCATCACCTTACACTTGCTTGTGTCGAAACCCATCCTATTCTCATCTGCCCACCCTTGTAACCTGTCTAGGTCTGATTGTGGACAGGAACAGGTGAGATTGAATGATGGATGTTACACTCCCAGAATTAAAATGCTGTTCAACAGAAGAGACTGCAGTGAGCTTTCCCCTGTCATTTGATGTCATACATTTCAGCAGTATCATTTGTCAGGGCCTGGTTTGCTCAATATGCAAAAGAAGGGCCTTGGAAACCAGGTGAGCCATACTTAACACCAGAACATTTACATACAGCATGGTTTCTGCAGGCTTGCAAAGTCTTTATAAAATCAGGTGATTGAATTAACCCTCATCCTATCTCTGAGGCATGTATAAAGGCCTTGTTACATCTTACGCTGTAAGCTGTACAAATGTTGATGGGTGGTAGTGCTACCTCGAGTTTGGAACAGTTGTACTTCAGACCAGCAAGAGCTTGGAGGACTGAAAGGTAAGACCCCCACCCCCCCATTTTGGGTTTTCGCATTGCCTCCTGGGGCTCCCCTCCCTGCTCCTCAAGGCTCACCCCTGCCTCCTCCCCCACTTATTTGTGGTTGCTTGCTCTGTCTTTCCTGGGGAGCAGGCACAACCACCACTGCTGCTAGGCTGCTGCTCCTCCTGGGGGTGACCCAGGCAGGCTAACTTTTCACTGTCTGCTCCCCAGGGACAGACAGCACGAACAGCCACAAATAAGTGGGGCAGATGGTTGGGGGGAGCAGTGAGCAGGGATATGGGGTGCTGGGAAGGGCGGGGGGGGCAGTGGTCCTGATCCAGGCCAGCAGGGGAAGGGGCAGGTAGGGTGTTTACATTAAGATGTAACCTAGAGTGGCTACACCTTAGCGTAACATGAGCTGGGTAACATGGATCAGAAATAATCCTACCTTGAAGTGGCATAACTTTGAGCTATATAATGAATGCTTAAAACTAACTTCTGGTGTTAATGTGCAGACAATCTTTCTTTCAAGTGACCACAGTACACTGTTGACTCACGCTCAATTTATGAGCTATTCGACTGCAAACCTCAGGTCCTTCTCTGCAGTACTGCAGCTTAGCCAGTCATCCCCTAGTATGCATCTGTGCATGCAATTATTCCATCCTAAGTGCAGGACTTTGCACCTCTCCTTGTTCAATTTCATCTGATTAATTGTGAACTATTTCTCCAGTTTATCCAGGTCATTCTGGTCCTAGCTCTACCCTCCTGAGGGCATATAGCTTCTTGCATCTTGGCATCATTCACAAATTTGCTAAGCATGTACCATGTCCCATTGTCCAAATCATCAATAAAATATATTAAACAATAGCAGATCCAGGACAGACCTTTGGGGGACCCCACTTGATATCTCCCTCCCAACTAGACATTGAGCCATTGATGACTACTCACTGGCTGTGTCTACATGAGACACTTACTGCACAGTAGCTTGTTACTGTTGCACAATGGCATCACTGGGCACAAACCATGATATGACACTGCTGTGCAGTAGTAACAAATTACTGAGAAATAAGCATCACTAGGCAACCATGCTGGGATGCTACTGCACAGTAACTGCAGTTACTGTGTAATCATTTTAGTATTTGGTCAAAAGCCTTACTGCAAGGTGTCTCTCCTGTACTGCAATATCCCATCCATAGAGCCTGCCACTTTATCATAGATGGAAATCAGGTTGGTTAGGTATGATTGCTCTTGGTGAATCCATGCTGCTTGTTTTTGATCACCTTGTTCTCCTCTAGCTGCTTCACAATGAATTTCTTGAGGAACTGTTCCATGGTCTTTTGAAGAATCAAAGTCAGACTAATTAGTCTGTAATTCCACAGATCTTCCTTTTTCTCCTTATTAAAGATGGGCACTATATTTGTCCTTTTTCAGTCACCTGGGACTTCACTTGACTTCAGTGATTTCTGTAAAATGTTAGCCAGTGGCTCTGAAATTACCATTACCATCCAGCTGAGTGGATAGGAAACAATTCTAATGCTTATAGTGTTTTAAGATTTGCTCAGAATTTTTAAAAAGTTATCTTTTTACAAGAGTTTAATAATCACTTTTGACACAGAGCTATGTACCAGCCCAGCCATAGCACAGCCTACTGCATATGCTCAATAGTTGTGTGGGCTCCTACATCCACACTACATGTAAGTGCCTTTTTTGGCACTTAATGTTCTGCCATTAATGTTCATTAAAAAATCCAGAAGTGGTTACAGCAAAGTATTTGTATATTACCTAGCAAATAGTTGCTGTAAAATAGAGTTATATATTGCCCAGCACAATTAAGTCTGGTCTTTGTATGTTATTATAATATCAATATTGTTCATTTGAAAGAAATTGAATGAGTATAAAAATAATAGGAAGAAAACTTAGTAATATAGTTCTTTATGTGGAGAAAGTTTGCTTTTCATTATTAAGTTAAATATATTAAATGTATAAATAGGAAAAGATGGCATAAAGTCTGAGTGAATCCAGCAGTACTGTTCTTGTCAAATGTTTCATTCTAATTAAAAGAATAAGGACTGAAATTTATAAAACACTGGAAAAGTGTACTAGTACCAGGAATACACCAACGAATTATCAGTCAAGTACTCCTAACTGATACAAGGCTAATATAATTTTAAAAGGTGGTAACGGGATGTTAAATTTAAAGTAAATACTGTATTGAAAAGGAAAAGACTAAACTGATGGGTTTCTTTTCTTATTGTATATTTATCTCCTAATCATTTCCTAGATTTAGAAAATTAAATCAAAAGCCATAGTGTTAGTATTGATCCTGTAATAGTTGCACAAGTGAAATCATGCGCCCCATTAAAATCAATGGCACTTTAGTCATTGATTTCAGTGGGACTAGAATTTTATCATGGATGTATAGGCCTATAAGAAACTGTACTTCAGGAATGTATATGAAATGACTGTGCTGGTAGCCAACACCTACACCTAGAGGAAAGGCGGACATATCCCCAGCTGGTTTAAATTGTCATAACTTCATTGACTTACCAAGCTATGATGATTTATACCAAGTCATTATCTGTTCTCTGGTACTTAAACACAAGCTAAAATTCATCAGAATTGACTTCCAAGAAACTTGACATATTTTACTCTCTAGTGAAAAATCCTTGAAAGGGAGAGAGCAGATCCAGGAAATATCACAAAACTGTGGTATTTCTTTGCAGGTTCCCTTCACTGCAAAGAAATTTAGGAGGCCACAAAGGAATGGGAGATATCATGCATTGCTAATCTCAGTGAACAAAAGTTTCCCAACAGAACTCTATCCCACTATGAGTTTTGGGGTATCCATCCTGCTGCTCACTGCTCTTATAATACCAACCCTTCTTATACTGCCCTTCTAGCTACATCCACAATAACAGTTCACAACAAAAAATGAAGAATGAGGCAGAAACAATATAATTTGATTTTCTGACTATTTGCAGGGCTGATCCTTAGAAAAGAAATTTTTTTTTGCTTGGCAGCTTTGGAAATTTAGTATAAAGTCACTGAAAATAATAATCATGTAAGCCTCAGTGCTATTTTCATGGAATTATTTTTCAAAGAACAAGCCTTAAAAACAGTGCTTACAGAAGAACTAGCTTTTAGATGCTATAGAAATACTTGAGATAGATAGATTTAGATAATGCTGTTGGTTTTAATGGCAGAGAAATACTTCACTGTATCCAGAGAAGCCCTGAAATGATACTTATGCAATTTGCTGTCCTGGATGCTTCAAATTCCATATGTCTTGCAGAAAAGGAGTGTTTTTTTTTTAACGGGAACAAAGTGTTATTCAGTGGAATTCACCTTGCAGGGCAGGAAGAATTTTTAAGGCTCCCAGACTGCTGCACAAACATGTGCTACATATGTTGTTTTGCTTAGCAGTTCAAGTATCTCAGCAAGCCCTACTTAGTAATCTATCTGATAAAACTTGATTGTGTCTCTCTGTGTTTAAATTTTTTGGGAACTGTTTAGATAGCAGAAGTGCTCCAGTACCCACATTTGTGTATAATTCCAAAATTAGAAATCAGACTGTCCTTAACAGCCCAAGGTCTTAGATGGAGTGGAAGATGGGCGGGAGCAGCATGCTGCAATATTTTACAGTCTCACTAAAAACACAATTGATAGTGTGCCATTTAAATAAGTTTATGTATTATTTCCTACATTATCTGTGGGCTTGGAGGTAACTATAATGGTAAAAAAAAACCCCTGTTATATATATTGATTCTATTCTAGAGGGATAGAATAGAATCTAGAAGGGTAAAATGTAATGTTGTTCATCGTCTAGTCTGTCTCCCTACCACATTAGGCTTGTACCTTAAAACATATTTTCTACAGCTTTCTGCTGTCAAATCTAGTTTTAAATAGCCCTATCAAATCACAGTTGGTGTTAACCTTATTAACTATTAAACTTGTATTCAATAACATGAACTAAAGTGTAGGCTTACAGCCATTCAGCACTCTTAGAAAAAAATCCTTGGTAAACCTTTGAAGCTAATATCAAGTACCTGATATCTAATTAGTAGTTTTTATTTATTAAACAATACTTTTTTCCTGCTTAGTCTACTCTTACCCACAAAACAGGGACTAAAGGACCAAAGCCTCTGTGACCAGTTTCCTATTGCCCTGAGCATTAGTTACTCAAAACTGCTAATTAGAATAATATAAATTTCAAGCTACATATCGTAGCTGCTGTCCTAAACAAGGAATACCAAGGCAGGTTGAAAGATGACACATCTTTCTGGCTCCTAAAACCCACATTTCAAGACCCTTTCCCCTAGTCATACCCCTGAAATTCATGAATGTACAACTCTTCCGCCTCCACCCATGTCTGTACGTTTACAGCTCCTATGCTGGAATAATTTCCATTTATTTCATGACCCAGATTGGTTTATGAAGATATTCAGGACTGGGACAGCATCATCTGAAAAGCAGAGGATATTTTACTCCTGCCGGGATTACTTAGGGGCTTCTAAACATGGAGCTCAACAAGTTTATGAAAGGCATGGTGCCACAAAAGGAGCGGGCTGGACTCAAGTGGGTTGAAATGAAAGGTCTCTTCCAGCTCTCCGTTTCTTTGAACTGGAGGGTCTCTTCCAGTCCTCTGTTTTTATGTTCCTACATGGTATCTCTGTTTGTGGCTAATAAGCTGAGACTTTATTTGTTCTTGTTCGACTGGCCAGCTTTCAGATTGATGACCATCTTGCCTTATTTCTTATTTTACAGGAAATATTAATAAGTAGTTCACAACAAAGTTTTGTGGACAACTTACATAAATATATGGTGAGTGATGTATGGTAAATGTATTATGTAGGCATATTGGTTCTGATTGCTCTACTCAAGGTGCCAAGATATAGTCTATTCTGTTTCTCCTAAAGTTGAAATTATTTCAGCCACTTAAAGTACAGTTTAAGCTATTATTATTATTATTTAGCTAATATGAAGTATTTGGATTCTTTGCTCCCAACAATTAACATACTTTTTATTTTATCATGGTGTTTTCTGCTTTAAGCCAATGGTTGAAAACATTCCATAGGGATCATTCAGTGGGGTCATATGTTTCCTTTGATCCATTTCTGCATCTCCCACTGTTAATGGCGGTAGTTCCATAATGGATAAGACAGTCTTCTGTACTCTGTATTCTTTTTTCTACCACTCTTTGTTATATACATTTCATATTCATCAAAGAATCTGTGTATATATTCTATGTTTTAATTGAGAGACTATTTCCTCCACTGGTAAGATTTCAAATGAGTGAACCACAGTTTTGCATTATCCAGTCAGGCGACTATCTCCTATCCTATTAATATAAATAATGTGGCTTTCAAACATAAGTAAGAACTGATCTCTGCCAAAGGTTTATGAAGCTGAACTGTTTAAAAAGTTGGGAAAATCACAGAGAAGTGAAAAGACACTGTTATTACTCTGTGGTTTTCAGAGGACTAGCTAATATAGTCTGAGATGCTACAGAAATACTGGATATGCACCTAGTCGGAATCTTTGGCAGACAATGATGTGTCTCCATTTGTGAGACAACCACCGTGTAGAGTAGGGGTGGTCCTACAGAGCCTTTTCCATTTCAGAAGTTTTCACTCGGTCAGGAGAGGTTCTCTGTTCATTCTGGGTCCGCTTCTGTCACTTGTAGTACCTTACTCTCAGTTCTGCACTTATTTAAAGTGTTTTGGTATGTTTTTTACCTTGTGCTTTCTAAGCATCTCCATAGAAATACTTGGAGAGTTAGGTGTTGCTCAGAAAGCATGATTTCAGGTGGCCAAATCAAGCCAATAATAGGGAAATTCAGAACTGGTGAAACTTGAAATGAAAGTATTGCCACTGTACAGTAGATAAGCCTGACTAAACTTTTGGAGGCATGACCCAAGCAAATCCCTGACTGAGCACTTTCAACGACTCATACGGAGATGCATTTAATCAGCACAGTCCAGATCCTCTTCAGAACCATCCTGGCTTCTCTGCATTCCATTGTTTCATCCAAATAAGCCCGTGTCCTGGTTAAAATTACTCTAATGAGTAGTGTGTGTCTGGTATCCTTAGTAAGCTGGTGCTGCTGGCAGTTTCCATTCCTCCTGTTTTTTCCATCATGTGTAACTGAATAATCAGTGCTTAGTTCTCAGTTCTGTGGTGCTTTCTGTTTTTCAACCTGCTCTAATTACTTGATGCAGGTTTTTTACTGCCTCTGATTCACCATCTTTTCATGCTTTAGTTGTGATTACATACATTCCTGGTCTTGTTTTTGTATTTGTCTCATTCACTAGTCTCTCCACATCCTCCAGAGGCATTTCTCTATATATATATATTGCCAGAATCCTGTACCACTGCAGACATATTTCAGTTTTATTTTTGTTTCTCCATTACTTACATTGTACCTATTTTTAAGCTCACAGTAAAACAGGCCTTTTATAATGCCTCATGTATGTCATAGATCCTAGGCCTATAACCTTTGCAATTCATCAATATTAAATACATTTTAAGTTTTCTTCCTGTTTCCTCTTGTCAGGAAATTATTTTTTCCTGACAAGAGTATTTGATATAAAAATTAGCCTGTGTCTAATTCCTGATGCTGTCCTCAACTGTTGTCTTCTTTCCTCTTTTCAGTCTTCATCAGTCATCACTGTGGCATCCAGTATGAGATACTGGATGATAGGTAATGCAGGAGGGGAAAGGAAACAAACACAGCGTGGGTGGTAGTACAGGAAATGGACAGAGGCAGAGAGGAAAGGAAACAGATAGAGTGAAGGATATGGGGATGGAGGAGTGGCAGAGAGCACAAGGGACAGCAAAGGAAACCTGGGTCAAGGGAAGATGGAATGAAGGGTGAGCAATAAACGGAGAAGGAAGGTGAAAGACAAGTGAAGAAGAAAGGTAAGACAAGTAAAAGGCAAAGGAGAAAAGTAAGACCATATAAGGAGTAGGAAGATTAGCTGTAAAATGGAGGAAGCAGAAAATTAAAACATGTTCTAAGTGAAAGAAAAAGTAAAACAAAGAGGATGGATAAAAGGAGAAAAAATAGTAGAGATGATCTGTGTCAATAATAAGACTGATTTTTTTGACCAAAGATGGAGATGCAGAACATAATGAGTATTCTACAACCCAGGGTGCATCTACATGAGACACTACTGCAGGGTCATTATTCCACATTTATTAAGTACTTGTATTAGCAAGTCCTAAATAAATGTGCAGTAACCTGTTACTGCATAGTAGTGCCAGCAAACATTTTTAAAGTGACACTACTGCACAGTAGCCTAATAATATTGTACAGTAGCATATTAGCACTGTCTGTGCTGACGCGCTATTGCACAGTATTATTAGACTACTGCGCAGTCAGCGTCTTGTGTAGACCTACTCCCACTATAGGGCCTGGAACAATAAACAGAAGGCCAATTTTAAACAAATGAGTACAAAGTGAACAGAGCAGTTGTGTTGTTGCACACGCTAAACAGGAAAGGGGTACCTGAGTTATTACTATTAGCTCTGTATATTTAGTTTAAAAGGCAAACATGATATTAAAAAGGCATCAAAAAGGAACTGAGGTGCTTTAGTATGTTTTTTTTTCATATTTCTTTACTCTTTGATAATCCTGTGTTGCTATATATTGCATAGTTATTAAAACTGGCATGCCACCGCTGTCATCACTCTGATATACAATTAATGGACGTGTGGGTATATTGTTTCTGATTGCTTTACTTGGTGTTTGCCAAGATGTGTTCTGTCCTGTTCCTACTAAACTCTATAAATATTTTTAATGGAAATGGAATACACATCAAAAGAAGTGATCTTATTGCTTTATGAGGCACTGGTTAGACCTCATGCTTAGTTGTGCTCTTTTTTCCACAGAAAGGCTATTATTGTACATCATAACAAGCTAAGTGGGATAAATTCAGGTTTGGGGATAATTTCTTGTAAGGAAAGGCATGTGGGCAGACCCATTGACTTCAAAGTGAGGCATCCATGTAAGTATAAGAGGGAAGAAATTTATTCTCAAACTGGGAAAGAAAAAGGTACTCAGATACAATCATTCAAAATCATAGTGTCTCCTGCAATGGAAAAAAATACTTTGTTCTTATTACTTAAATCCCAAAGTGTACAATTAGCATTGTTATGCCCATTTTAAAATGGGAAAAATTACACATGGGGAGATGAAGTGATTTGCCAAATGTCACACAGCAGATCAGTGGCAGACAAAGAAATGGAAACAAAATACAAAATCGTGGCTCAATAGAAGTCAATGACAAAATCTCACTAATTTGAGTGGAGTCAGGATTTCCACCTGGGACTCTAGATTGGCAGTGCAGCAACCTAATTGCATGTTGCCTTCTGCATGTGGCCTGGGAAAGAGAAACTGTGAGAGCATCTACACAAGATGTGTAAATGCACATTAGCATAATTTACTGTGTAGTAAGCATGTGTGTCTACATGTGCGCGTGCTTACTGCACAGTAAAAACACTTAATCTCATGTAAATTTCCTACCTGAAAATGTGGGTGCATCTACACATGCATTTGATCTGACCTAGATTTACTCTGGTGTAAGATACTCTAGTGTAGCTAGACAGCTTCTGCATGACCTGGGCCACCTTCTGGGACCTTCTCCAGCACCTCCAGCCCCACCTGGAGCAGCAGGACACTGACATGTGTCTGGTCTTCCCTGCAGACAGCCAGCTGGCCTTTGCCCTGCTCAAGTTGGCCACACCCTCCTGCCTCTGGTACATTGCACACCTGTTTGGCATGGGAAGGCAACTGCTGGGAAGACCGTCCGGGAGGAGGTGTGTAAGGCCTCCAGGATGTGCTAAGGCACACCATGCTCCACATCCATGACCCCCTGGCAGTGGTGGTGGAGTTCTGTGCACTGAGATTCCCCCAGTGTATCAGGGCCCTGGATGAGGCTCCCATCCCTGTCACCTTCCAACCCCATAAAGACCACCCCTATTACAGCTGTAGGGGATTTCACTCCATAGTCCTGCAGGCTGTCATGGAACATCACAACACATTCACCCATGTGAATGCCAGTTGGACAGGCAGTACCCACATGTTTCACAACACCAACCTGATGGGATTTGAGGACAGTGGGTCTCATCCAGGGCCCCGATGCACTGAGGGAATCCCAGGGCATAGAACCCTGCCACCACTGCCTAGGAGTGATGCATGCAGAACATGGTATCCCTTAGCATGTCCTGGAAGACACAGCATGCCTCCAGGATGGCCTGCCCAGTGTTTGCCATTGTAGGAATGAGAGGAAGGAGCTCTTTTTTCTCCTAGTGAAACAAAGCTCTTTTCATATGTAGCTGAAGAGAGTCTGGGATTTTGCATTTTGTAATGAGTGAGAATGGATGCCTAGTACAGTAAATATTTGTTTCAGATTAGCTTTAACAGCTATATTCTGCACAATGCCTATGATCTCTTGGTTGAACCAAGACTCATGTAAGCATATTTATGGTTGATAACATCTCTCTGGGCATGATCTTCAGAGATGCCAAGTGCCTTCAACAACTTTGACATATTAAATTAATTCAGAGTTGTTGGCAGCATGCAGGTTGCATTCATATCCTTATGACATTTGTTCCTAAATTAGGGCCTGATTGTGCTCTTAAGCACAGCCCCTAAAAGAAATGGCATATCAAGGGAAGCCAGGAGATGCCAAAGAAACTACAACCCTATTTATACCCTCTCCCTCCTTGTCCCTGAGTAGGAGAAACACAATCATCAAAATCATGGTTTGAAGTGTTGGCAAAGTTCAGAGGTATTACCTGACAGAAGCCACAACATAAACACTATGAACCCCTGTACAATGAGAGCACTCACAAAGTAGAATAAAAGAGCACAAACATTCAAAACGAAATGCTCAAATTTGGTGTGGAGACATGAGAAGAAGTTGAAGGAACAAGTGCTGTATCCCTTTACCTATTCAGACTGCTGTGCTGGACAGCATGTTGTGTGTGTAAGAGGAGGTGGGGAAGGGAAAGTGAGGAAAGGGGGACGTAAGATTTCATACACTACCTGCCTCCTGAGGCAAAAATGGCAGCAGAAGCCAGGAGAGTCTGCTTTCTTATTTGCATCCAGAACAGCAGTCCAGGGAGATGATGTGGGAGAATGGAAGTCTTGTTCCTTTGTTTTCCCATGTGCCATTGCAATCTAGGTTTCAGCATATCCTGGACATTTATACAAACTGGATAGGATCTTTATGCTCATCTGAAATTAGCTTAGAAATCTGTATTCTATACCATAACTTAGTTGATTAGTTTATTCAAATTGCATTTGTTGCCACGTTCATATACAAAAAATGCCTAGCCTGACTAGCTTTTTTACAATACAAAAAAATTAGTTATCTTAAATAGCTATTGTTCAGAGACTAGCAACAAATTGAAAGATTTATATAAAAGACATAGAAAATAATGCTGTTACGTAAGTAAATAATATTTATATCAGACATTCCTTATCACATTATTTTTAAGTACATGCATATTTATTGTGCGTGCTCCTATTACAAGAAAAATGTGTTAAAAGGACATTAAGATCGCAAAGTTGACTATTCAAACATTAGAAACATAGGAAATACCAGAATTAAACTTCTCTATCTAACCTTGTCCATATCTTGCTTCTATCAGCACCCCTAGCCTGCCTTGGGCTCTCTCTCTCTTTTTTACTTCTATTTCTTCTTCAGCTGGTTGTGTGCTCAAACCAGTACTTATAAAAAAAATCTGTCTCTTTCTGGTTCTAGTACCACAATGACTTCTACACCTTTGTAATCGCAAAGAAAATCCTGTTCAGCTTTAAGCAAACACAGCATCATTGGAATATTTTTGCGGCAAGCCCTCTAACAAGACTGTATTGAGAATGTGGACACCACGATTTTTCAAAGACACAACTTGATCATACAGTGGTGGAATTGCACAGTCCCTCTCTGAAGCATGAAGTTTCAAGAGCTTCTCAGTGAGATACCTGTAAGAGCTGTAATAACATTTTCCCCGCTAACTTCATTCTCAGAAACCCTTTTTTCTGAAACTTAAAAAAGGCAACGTAAATAGACAGATTTAAGCTCACCTGGCATGAAAGTCTCAGGATTAAATACTTAAAATTAGGCACAGTTGTAAGCAATCAAAACCCGAATCTTATAATGGAAAATGTTAGTCGCTGTTAACTATAGGTGTCACAATTCAATAGCAGCTTTGCCTAATGTTGGCTATACTATGTATTGATGCATAATAGTAAAAAAAGAAATATTCTTATACGTGTGCATGCACATCTATCTATCTATCTATCTACTTCAATATATTCATGACCTCTTTTCCTGTATGACCTTCCTCTGGCACCCCAGAGGTCACTGTAATTTATTTATTAGCATTTTTAGAGATACAGTTAAAATAATAACATTGAAAAGTTTAAACACACACAACTAGAAGAAGAATACTACATAAAGCTTCATTCCAAAGCAATTTGGGGGGAAGGGTGGGGGCGGAAGGAACTTTTCCTTTGGAAATTTTAATCTGCAATGGTTGCTTTATCTGAAGGCATACATAAAAGAAAGATTTTGAGCAAATACTCATCTGGTGGAAATCAGCACAGTTCCACTGGCTTCAGTGCAGTAGTACCGATTTATACCAGCTGAGACTGTGTCCCGTGGCTTCCATTTTGAGGTAAGAGAATGAACTAGTGAACAAATTATTCCTCCAGTGTACTATAAACATAGTTACAAATGAGTCCCATGGATTAGATCTGGGTGGGCTCATGTAATTGCTTGAGAACTCTAAAGCAGATTTGCAATCTTCTATAACTTCAAATGATTCGTTAGTATGAGGCCCTCTTTTCCCATAAGGTGGGCATATAGCATTTAAATGGCTTGTCCATCCCTCTCAAACCTGGAGTCCATCCTTAAAGCCATCTGTAATAATTGGATTTACAGTATAGAGGAATAACATCAGGAGAGAGAGTTTCTTGCAGAGCAAGGAAGCAGCAGGGAGCAAGGAAAAAGGTTTCTGCCCATCTGTACTTAACAGCTGGGGAGACTGAGTGGACTGTTTAGCCTATAACTTCTTACTGACTTCTTTGAAATTATTTAGGGTGAAAAGATGGGCCCAATAAAGCTTCAGTATATCCAGCAGCCTTTCTCCTATTTGTCCTTGTAGGGTGAAATTGCAGGACACAACCCTTTTTTTCTCCGCATGAGAACCATGCAAGTTACTGTAGGTGGGGAAGATAGATTATATGAGTTGCATGTCCACCCTTAAGTATATCAATAGCTCCTGGCCACAGAATGAATTTAAGCATATTTCTCATACCCATGTAAATGGGCCCAGTTATTTGTTATTATTGCCTTTGCTTGGATTATTGTATTTCCTTTCTGTACAGCCTTACAAATTCCTTATTCTCTGGTCTCCAGGGCTAGTTGGCTCAATGTTAAACTGGTGGGTGCAGTTGTTATATGAGACTTATGAGCTCATTAGTAGCATGTAGTTTATAGTTCACAATCTGTTGCCCAGTTAATCTGAATAATGAGGTACCTCCCTTTCACAGGTCCTGAAGGAAGTGAATCATTTTAATTTGTCTATCACTAGATTAAGTTTGTTTTCCCTCTTTTTGATTTTGAATGGTTTTAGGGAATTAAACATATTTTATTTTAGGAGAAAAAATAGTTAGAATTAAAACCAGATTCTTCTGACTAGCAGCAGCAGCAATCTGTGAGCTAGTGACGTATATATGTAATATCTCCCTTGAGACTAGGGAAGTTCTTTAAATGTTGAAACTGACTTAAATAATTTAAATTCATAACGGTGGTAAAAATTCCTTGGCTAATAAAGTTAGACTGATTTTGTTGCTTCCAATTTAATCTAAAATACTTGAAATGCTTATTTATAGTGTTGACTTATTTGAATATCTTAATTGAATATTTTACATCCTTTACTGTGTAACTTCAGAACAAATCAGGCTAATATTGCCAGTATCATGCTGCTTAAAACAAATAAGAAACATTTAATTAAGCAAGCAGTCACATTTTCAATGGATGTTGTATTTGCTAGTGTGTACAGAGCCTGCAAAGTGTCTGACTACTTTGAATACCTCCTACAACTTAAAAGCGTGGATTTTGCTTTATCATAGCATGTATGTTTTAGCTTAAGCCCAACTAATTGAAATGATTCTTGTTCATTTCTTCTTGGCCTGGTGGAGAATTTTTCAATGAAACATGTTTAGTCAGAACATGACAATTCATTCAAATTTTTGGAAGGAATATACTGTACCTGGTTCATCAGGACAGCTAGGTTCCTAAGCTGTTCCCCCTTATCAGTGCAGAACATAATCAATGGACCAAATAACACAGATAAAAAATTCTGGAATTCATTCATCTGCCCCTCTACCAAACTCACATACATTATCACATGCTTACAGTGCCTTTCTACTGTCTACGTTGGACAGATAAGATGATCCCTACATGAAAGAATGAATGGACTCATACTTGACATAAATTCCAAAAAAAGACACAAAAGCCTGTGGCAGAACACTTTAACCTCTGACCTCAATGTAGCTGATTTTAAACAACAAATTTTAAAAACCAACTTGAAGGGGAACTTGCAGAACAAGAAATCATCTACAGGCTGGATTGTGTTAAGTAAGGTCTCAAAAGAGACTCAATTCCTAGCCCATTACTTGGACTAGCTCTTGTAACCCTTATGTCTCAGTGGGTTGACTACTTTGTTTATCCCTTTTGATCTTTCATTCCACCTTCTTCTTTCTGGACATGTCTACTTGTGTTCTTTACTGTGCAGTAGCCAACATTATTACTGCACTGTATGAGCACGCTTCTACACGTGCATGCCCATACTGCACAGTAAATATGCTGACATATGCTGGTTTGAGCGTAAATTTGATACCTGCCTCATGCAAGTACTAAGTTTACTCCTGATTAGTTACTGTGAAGTAACTCACCTGTAGATGCCTTACCGTACAGTAACACTGTGTGTATGGACTGACTTGGGACTAAAATTAGTCCCAAGTTGGTCCACACCGTGGCCAAGTAAAGAGTTGGGTGAACTAGGTGGCTGCCCAGGGACTGGACAGAAAGGGGGCCATGATAATTTAAAAATTATTATTATCATTATCTCTGGTGAAGTGGGGCACGATACTAAAAGTTCACCCAGGGCTGCTAGAAGTCTAGATTCAGTGCTGGTCCACACACAGTGATAATGCACTTTAATACTTGCATGTGTACATACTGGCCTATTCCTGTTTACTGTGCAGTAAATTTGAGCCAGAGTAAATGCACATGTAGACATACCCTCTCAGCAGTGACCCCTTCTCCGTTGTTTCCTCCCCCTTTCCCTACACTTTGTATGTAAGTTACTTTATTCCTTCCTATTTAGTACCCCTCCTCTCTACAAGTCCATCCCATCATATCTTCTAATGAAGCAGACTGCTGCCTATGAAAAATTATGATTTTATGAACGAGTTAGTTTCATATGCCATCAGTCCTGCATTCTGTCCAGGGTG